>NC_134397.1:203885514-204185514 GCF_050003625.1 Haematobia irritans | reverse complement strand
CCCCAAATCGGGAGGTCGGTTTATATGGGGACTATATCAAAACCTGGACCGATATAGCCCATCTTCGAACTTGACCTGCCTGCAGACAAAAGACGAGTTTGTGCAAAATTTCAGCACGATTGCTTCATTATTGAAGACTGTAGCGTGATTACAACAGACAGACAGACGGACATCATTATATCGTCTTAGAATTTCTCCCTGATCAAGAATATATATACTTCATATAGTCGGAAATCGATATTTCGATGTGTTACAAACGGAATGACAAACTTATTATACCCCCGTCACCATTCTATGGTGGTGGGTATAAAAAGGTCGAAATTATACACAGTTGAAGCATATAGATTTACTAAATTCGTGTATACCACAAAATAGTTCAGAATTTCTTTAAATTTGTAAATTTTACCAATAATGCGCACGTTTCAACCTCTGAGTTTTTCGTCCAAACTTCGAAATTTTCTTACAAAAGTGAAAAAGAAATAATTATATCTAATAAGTTTTCCTTTCCAAAGTGTTTCTTTGTGGTGCGTTCATTGTTTTTTTGTACTAAAAAGTTGTCATTACCATCTCTGCCGATTTAACCCTTTAATGCCCAAACCCGTCTTAGGCGGTCTTCGATAAAACGAGAAGCGTTTAGTAAAACACACCTAAAGGCAGCTAATAATATGTAAAACAATAACAAAACTTAGTCAAAATCCTACAAAAGACTCTCCATCATATAATGGATTTTACCGTATTGAGTTTCCTGGTTTCGTTTTCTTGCATTTGTGTCGTAATCCTGGACTATTTTATAAGCTGGAAGAAAAAATGGGACAATAGAGGGTTAACACCAGAATTAACCATCGCTGTATATTTGGTCGATATTTCCTAAACTCAATTTCTCTCTTTTATTCAACACAGATAACTAGCCATTTGTCCACCCATGATCTTAAACTCTCAAAAAGGCTTTTTAGAAGTATAACAGCTCTTACAGCCACAAAGCACCTGAATAGTAAATGAGGAATTTCCTAAGTGGCATTGGAAATTCCTTCACTATGGTCGATAGATTAAATAAAATTATATTAATATTTAAATAGGGTTCTCCATAAACCTATTTTGGCTAGTAGTAAACATACATACATATGTATGTATATATCATAATATATATAATATGATATATAATATATATCATAATATTGATTTTAATCCTATTCCATTTCAATTTCTTTAAAATTGTACAGCCACATTTAATTGTTGCACACTCAAAAACACACACACATGTGCAATGTTATCATCAATTCATATCCTCTCTCCACATTTTCGTTCATCTCTCGCAAACACACACATGCACTCACATACATTTATCATTTTAAACTAAAATTCCATATGGAATACATACAAGTATATATGTAAATATGAATATTTCATCTCTTAGATAAGCTTCTTAAATTTATACACACACACTCTTGTCATTGGACATCAAGGACACTTGACGTTTATATTGTCCTTTTTTTTTGCCTTGTTATCCAATCCATGTTGTAAAGTGTGAAAAGTGTAGTTCTTGTTTACCCCCACCACTACCTCTCATAAATCGATAATCGTAAATAACACAAAAAACCGCACTAAACAAAAGAAAACAACAATTTAAAGGATGACATTGTGTTTATCTTAAATATTAAATTGTACATTAAATAAATAGCGCCATCTCTTTGCTGCGGTCTTTGAACTATTTTATTGGATAATGTTTATTTAATAACAAATATGATAGCCTAACCCTCAAATAAAATACACAAAAAAGGTGTTAAAATTCTCACCTCTCTTTCTCTCTCTCTCTCGGTTGTGATGTTTGTTTTTATTTACCTTGTAATAAATCGAAATGATTATATGATGATAATGTGAAAAGAATAAGATTTTGTTTAAATAGATTTATAAAATTGTTTGTTGAGGGGAATTTTTATTGTAGGTTTTGATAATTAGAGATAGACGATATACCTTGAGGAAGATTTGAACATTATCAATTAAAAATAATACACAGGGTAGCTGGTAACAAAATTAAGCTCTATAATTTTTTCGGAAATAACATCAAAACTTCCCAGCAAAAAAGCGTAGCCAAAAAAGTAGTGAAAATGTTCTTTTTGGGTCCGGAAGTGGTGCCAAATTGACGCAGAAGCGATGAATTTAACATGGGCTTGTCATAGGACAAATGTCCAATATTTCAACAGCCGCTGCACTGAATTTGCATCACTTCTTAAGTTGTGAGGTGAATTCAGTGTTTTGGATGTGAATTAAGAATTTTTGTGATATTTTGACAAATAAATAAATTTTTTTTTATGATTTTTAATGCATTCTGGAACGTTTGCCATCATATTTTTAAAAGTTCGCAATTTTTCTAGAAAGGATGTAACATTTTTTCGGCTAAATTTAAATCAACTTCCTGTGCAGTTAAAATAATGAACATCTTTGGGAGAGCATTTTTGGAAGTTCTTTTAAAGTTGTGCCTTGAGAAGAACTTCCAAATTTTTTTTTTTGCTGGGTTAGAATCATTTGAAATTTGTTCGAATTGGCTACCTTTTTGTATAGAAATAACATTTTATATATAAATAAAATTGGGATAAAATTTTCTATAGAAATAACATTTTTACAAAAATTTCTATAGAAATAAAATTTTGCAAAAATTTTATGTAGAAATAAAATTTTGACAAAATTTCCTATAGAAATAACATTTTTACAAAATATTCTATAGAAATAAAATTTTGACAAAATTTTCTAAAGAAATAAAATTTTGAAAAAATTTTCTATGGAAATGAAATTTTGACAACATGTTCTATAGAAAAAAAAAATTGACAAAATTTTCGATAGATATAAAATTTTGACAAAATTTGCTATAGAAACAAAATTTTGAAAAAAAATTGTCCATGGAACTAAATCTTTGACAAAATTTCATATAAAAAGAAATTTTGACAAAATTTTCTATAGAAATAACACTTTGATAAAATTTTATATAAAAAGAAATTTTGGATAAATTTTCTATATAAATAAAATGTTGACAAATTTTTTTATAGAAAAAAAATTTTCTATAGAAATAAAATTTTGACAAAATTTTCTATGGAAATGAAATTTGGACAAAATTTTCTATAGAAATACAATTTTGACAAATTTTTTTACAGAAATAAAATTTGACAAAATTTTCTATAGAAATAACATTTTTAAAAAATTTGCTATCGAAATAAAATTTTGACCAAATTTTCTAAAGAAATAAAATTTTGACAAAATTTTCTATGGAAATGAAAGTTTGACAAAATTTTCTATAGAAATAAAATTTTGACGAAATTTCATATAGAAATAAAATTTTGACAAAATTTCATGTAGAAATAAAACTTTGACAAATTTTTATATAGAAATAAAATTTTGACAACATGTTCTATAGAAATAAAAATTTGACAAAATTTTCGATAGATATAAAATTTTGACAAAATTTGCTATAGAATTAAAATTTTGAAAAAATTGTCCATAGAACTAAATATTTGACAAAATTTATTATAAAAATAAAATTTTGACAAAATTTCATATAGAAAGAAATTTTGACAAAATTTTCTATAGAAATAACAGTTTGATAAAATTTTATATAACAAGAAATTTTGGATAAATTTTCTATTGAAATAAAATTTTGACAAAATTTTCTATGGAAATGAAATTTTGACAACATTTTCTATAGAAACAAAACTTTGACAAAATTTTCTATAGAAATAAAATTTTGACAAATTTTTATACAGAAATACAATTTTGAGAAAATTATCTATAGAAATAAAATTTTGAGAAAATTATCTATAGAAATAAAATTTTGACAAAATTTTCTATAGAAATAAAATTTTGACAAAATTTTCTATAGAAATAAAATTTTGACAAAATTTTCTATAGAAATAAAATTTTGACAAAATTTTCTATAGAAATAAAATTTTGGCAAAATTTTCTATAGAAATAAAATTTTGACGAAATTGTCTCTAGAAATAAAATTTTGACAAAATTTTCTATAGAAATAAAACTTTGACAAAATTTTCTATAGAAATAAAACTTTGACAAAATTTTCTATAGAAATAACATTTTAATAAAATTTGATATAAAAAGAAATTTTGGATAAATTTTCTATAGAAATAAAATTTTGACAACATTTTCTATAGAAATAAAATTTTGACAAAATTTTCTATGGAAATGAAATTTTGACAACATTTTCTATAGAAACTTTGACAAAATTTTCTATAGAAATAAACTTTTGAGAAAATTATCTGTAGAAATAAAATTTTGACAAAATTTTCTATAGAAATAAAATTTTGACATAATTTTCTATAAAAATAAAATTTTGACAAAATTTTCTATAGAAATAAAATTTTGACAAAATTTTCTATAGAAATAAAATTTTAACCAAATTTTCTCTAGAAATAAAATTTTGACAAAATTATCTATAGAAATAAAATTTTGACAAAATTTAATATAGAAATAAAACTTTGACAAAATTTTCTATAGATATAAAATCTTGAGAAAATTTGCTATAGAAATAAAATTTTGTCAAATTTTTATATAGAAATAAAATTTTGACAAAATTTTCTAAGAAATAAAATACCAAAAAGGAAGGTTTAAATCTTTGGATCCAAGTAGGCGCGATCGTCACCAGAATAGCACTAATAGCTTTTACACTTCAATTTTTTTGTATGGTATTGCATCTGTGGAACCTCAGAAAATATAAACATTACATATTGTTCCAAGAATTTTTTTGTTCATCCTTTCAAAGCATATGCGCTTTTATGTGCATTAATTTCTAGAGAAAACTACATTCCTTGTTTTACAAGTTGATTCTTTCCAGAGTTTGATGTAATACCAGCAGCTTACCAATCATCTCTTATGGCATAACAAACCTCTAAGAGAAATGGTTAATGTCCATATATACAAAAAAAAAACATCAAAATGAATTCTTTGTTCGGACATTTAAAATTCTTGGTAAAACTACAAACCGACAAACAAAAATATGTGGTAACATTGTTGCTGTCCTGGCCTCCAATGGATGCATGGAACATACGATTCTTGTACAATACAGTTAATGTCCAAAAATGGCAGTAGCATTTGCCAACAACTTGCTGATTTGGGCCAATTTTGCTTTGTTCAAAGACATAAATGGCATGAACAGATAAATCAACTCTCTTGTAAGATCCACAAATCTTTTGCCTGCATGGGTTATGTGGTTGGCTTTTGCCAAGAAGTGTCATCCCGAAGATGCGGATTTTTGCGTGAGTGTGTGTACGTATGTGTGTTTTTGCAGTTTCGATGCATTAAGATATGCGCTACTGGTTGGCCAAGAGGCCATTGAACTCTATTAAAATCAACAGTAATAAAAAAAGAAAATGAAAAAACAATTTATTGATATTGTGCAGTGATAGGAAGCACGAACAGCATCCCAGCAAAATGTAGTTTTACTGAAATACCCACAAAAACTTTAAACTGTTTTATAGGAAGAATGAACTATCTCGTACGAAAATTGAACTCAATTCAATTTTTTGGAGATTTCCGTAATGCGTTGTTATTGTAAGGAACATTTTTCAATGTTTACGAGATTCTTCAAAATAAAATTTTGCAAAAATAAATAAAATAATAAAATTTTGATAAAATTTTCTATAGAAATAAAATTTTGATAAAATTTTCTATACAAATAAAATGTTGATAACATTTTGCAAAAATTTTCTATACAAATAAACTTTTGGAAAATCCAAAATTAATTTCGACAGTAATAAAATTTTTTTTCTATAGAAATAAAATTTTGAGAAAATTTTCTCTAGAAATACAATTTTGAGAAAATTTTATATAGAAATAAAATTTTGACAAAATTTTCTATGTAAATAAAATTTTGACAAAGTTTTTTATATAAATAAAATTTTGACAAAATTTTCTGTAGAAATAACCTTTTAGCAAAATTTTCTATAGAAATAACATTTTAACAAAATTTTCTATAGAAATAAAGTCTTGACAAAATTTTCTTTAGAAATAAAGTTTTGACAAAATTTTCTTTAGAAATAAAGTTTTGACATAATATCCTATAGAAATAAAATTTTGAGAAAATTTTCTATGGAAATAAAATTTTGAGAAAATTTTCTATAGAAATAAAATTTTGAGAAAATTTTCTATAGAAATAAAATGTTGACAAAATTTTCTATAGAAATAAAATGTTGACAACATTTTCTATGGAAATAAAATTTTGACAAAATTTTCAATAGAAATAAAATTTTGACAAAATTTTATATAGAAATAAAATTTTGCGAAAATTTTCTATGGAAATAAAATTTTGAGAAAATTTTCTATAGAAATAAAATTTTAACAAAATTTTCTATAGAAATAAAATTTTGAAAAAATTTTCTATAGATATAAAATTTTGACAAAATTTTCTATAGAAGTACAATAAAAAAATTTTATATAGCAATTTTGACAAAATTTTCTATAACAATTAAATTTTGACAAAGTTTTTTATAGAAATAAAATTTTGACAAAATTTTCTATAGAAGTAAAATTTTGAGAAAATTTTCTATAGAAATAAAATTTTGAGAACATTTTCTATAGAAATACAATTAAAAAAGAAATCGTATAAAAAAAATTTATATAGCAATTTTGACAAAATTTTCTATAAAAATAGAATCTTGACAAAGTTTTTTGAAGAAATAAAATTTTGACAAAATTTTCTATAGAAATAAAATTTTGACAAAAGTGTCTATAGAAATAAAATTTTGACAAAATTTTCTAAAAAAATAAAATTTTGACAAAGTTTTTTATAGAAATAAAATTTTGACAAAATTTTCTATAGAAGTAAAATTTTGAGAAAATTTTCTATAGAAATAAAGTTTTGACCAAATTTGCGCTAGAAATAAAATTTTGACAAAATTTTCTATAGAAATAAAATTTTGACAAAATTTTCGATAGAAATAAAATTTTGACAAAATTTTCTATAGAAATACAATTTTGAAAAAATTTTCTCTAGAAGTAAAATTTTGAGAAAATTTTCTATAGAAATACAATTTTGAGAAAATTTTATATAGAAGTAAAATTTTGAAAAAAAAATCCTATAGAATTAAAATTTTATATAAAACTAGAATTTTGACAAAATTTTCTATGTCAATAAAATTTTGACAAAATTTTCTATAGAAATAAAATTTTGAAAAAATTTTCTATAGATATAAAATTTTGACAAAAGTTTGTAAAGAAAAAAAACTTTGAAAAAATTTTCTATAGATATAAAACTTTGACAAAATTTTATATAGAAATACAATTTTGACAAAAATATCTATAAAAATAAATTTTTGACAAAGTTTTTTATAGAAATAAAATTTTGGCAAAATTTTCTATAGAAGTAAAATTTTTAGAAAATTTTCTATGGAAATAAAATTTTGAGAAAATTTTCTATAGAAATAAAAATTGCACAAAATTTTGAAAAAATTTCTGTAAAAGTAAAATTTTGAAAAAAAATCCTATAGAAATAAAATTTTATATAGAAATAGAATTTTGACAAAATTTTCTATAGAAATAACATTTTGACAAAATTTTCCATAGAAATAAAACTTTGACAAAATTTGATATAGAAATACAATTTTGAGAAAATTTTCTATAGAAATAAAATTGGGAAAAAAATTTTCTATAGATATAAAATTTTGACAAAATTTTCCTGACCAGGCGAATTCCAACAAGTCGTTCAGAAGCTTGTAAGGATATCTAATGCGTCTGTTTCCATGGATATTTCCGTAATTTAATCGTTGCTCTGCTTCCTCTATTGGTGATAACGGCTTCAAGGTCATTAGAGTAGCTAACTAAAAAGCTTTTCCTCTGGTATCTCGTCATAACTGAAATTCCATAAATCAGACCTGAGATTAATATTAACATTTTAAATTAAATTAAAACAGAATTTCACCAAATTAAAGAAAATAAAATTAATTTTACACAAATACTAACATTCAAAACTGTTTGCTGGGTTGCTTGTTTTATTTTTATGATTTTTATGACCAATAAAAACGAATTGCTATAGCTTTAAAGTCCTTCTCTTTTTTTATTTGTTTTCATGGTTCAATTACAATTACTGTTCAATGCACTCCTTGGGGTGTTTTAATTATTTTTCTTCTATATTTTGCCGCCAGGGAATTTCAATTACTGGAGAGCAATAGCAATGCGTTTGGTTGCAAGAAGTCATTGACCCATATATAGATACCAAACCCCTGAAGAGTATCCTTTGTTCTGTTTTTGCTAAGTCTTATCTATTGTCTTCCCTCTAAATAATCAATAAAAAATTAATCAACAATATCAAAATAAAAAGTCCAATCTAACCCACAAAACGCATTTGCCCCAGACAAATAGTCAGTCACACTTATGTACATTTGGCGCCTTACTGATTTGGAACAAAAAAAAAAAAAACAGCAAAAAGCGCAATGAGGAAAGACAAGTCAGCACAAAACATAAGCAATCTATTCTCGATTGTGACAGCAAGTGTTGTCTGAGTCAATGCACAATTGCAAAATTTATCACAGAGGTGCTGGGGTATAAATTTCGCCCCCTACAAATGTGATAGTCTCCATTGTAGATGACATGAATACGCGACGACCATTTCCATGATAATAGATCTAAACATATGAGCTTTATGAGGGATGTATAATGATTTGCGGGGAATAGGTTTCATACAACCCACTGAAAAAAGCATGTTCGGCTCCCAAGAGTTTGTCATTACACGAATAATTACGGCATTGATTACGAGACAACGAAGCAGAGAATTGAAGTAAGGATGCATTTAAGACACAATTCTCTTTTGAATTCGAGTTTTGCGTACTTGATTGTAGGAATTTTTTATTCTATAAAAATTTTTGTCAACATTTTATTTGCATAGAAAAATGTTGTAAAATAGAAAATAGAAATACGAAATTTTGTCAAAATTATACTTCTACAGAAAAATTTTGTGAAAATTTTACTTCTACAGAAAAATTTTGTCCAAATTTTATTTCTATAGAATATTTTGTTAAAATTTTATTACTATAGAAAATTTTGTTAAAATTTAATTTCTATGGAAAATTTTGTCAAAATTTTATTTCTATAGAAAATTTTGTCAAAATTTTATTTCAATAGAAAATTTTGTCAAAAATTTAATTTCTATAGAAAATTTTGTCAAAATTTTATTTCTATAGAAAAGTTTGTCAAAATTTTATTTCTATAGGAAATATTGTCAACATTTTATTTTTCTGGAAAATTTTATCAAAATTTTATTTTTCTGGAAATATTATATAAAATTTGATTTCTATAGATAATTTTGTCAAAATTTTATTTCTATAGAAAATTTTTATCAAAATTAAATTTCTATAGAAAATTTTGTAAAAATTTTATTTCTGTAGAAAATTTTGTCAAAATTATGCTTCTACAGAAAATTTTGTGAAAGTTTTACTTCTACAGAATTTTATTTCTATAGAAAATGTTCTCAAAATTTTATTTCGATAGAAAATTTTCTCAACATTTTATTTCGATAGAAAATTTTGTTCAAATTTTATTTCTATAGAAAATGTTGTCAAAATTTTATTTTTCTTGAAAATTTTATCAAAATTTAATTTTTCTGGAATTTTATCAAAATTTTATTTCTATAGAAAATTTTGTCTAAATTTTATTTCTATAGAAAATTTTGTCAAAATTTTATTTCAATAGTAAATTTTGTCAAAAAATAAAATATCTATAGAAAATGTCAAAATTTTATTTCTATAGAAAATTTTGTCAAAATTTTATATCTATAGAAAATTTTGTCAAAATTTTACTTCCATAGAAAATTTTATCAACATTTTACTTCTATAGAAAATTTTATCAAAATTTTATCTCTTTTGTCAAAATTTTATTACTATAGAAAATTTTTTTAAAATTTTATTACTATAGAAAATTTTCTCAAAATTTTATTTCTATAGAAAATTTTCTCAAAATTTTATTTTTATAGAAAATTTGGTCAAAATTTTATTTCTTTTGAAAATTCTGTCATAATTTTTTTTTCTATAGAAAATTTTGTCAAAATTTTATTTCTATAGAAAATTTTCTCAAAATTTTATTTCTATAGAAAATTTTCTCAAAATTTTATTTCTATACAAAATTTTCTCAAAATTTTATTTCTATAGAAAATTTTGTCAAAATTTTACTTCTATAGGAAATTTTGTCAAAATTGTATTTCCCTTCGTTTTGTTCTGTTATTGTTGGTTTTGTTTTTTAAGCATTGTTGTTGTCTTCTTCCTATTTCATTTCAGCTTAAAACCATACATTGACAAAACTACAAGTGTAGCTTAATCAACAGAGGAAAAGAATGTTTGTCAAATTTATTTGGGCAAAGCCCTATAGACTGCAAGATGGTTGGATGGACGCACGTTTCGGAATTACCACATTCCTCTTCAGCATCCTCTACTTGAAGCAAAACTATCAACCAATTATCAGAATAAATTCAGGCAGTTCATTAAACCCAACAATGAACCACACTTGAACCTTTCGAAAAAAGGTTTTGTATGATAGCCGGCTTATGCCGAAATAAATTCAAAACAAACATATCTCCTTTCCTATGCCACTATCAAATCATCGATTTGAATTCAGTTGGCTGGGTTTATTTTGAGCGTGCTTCCACTTCTTTTTCCATTCTTTTTGTTTTGTTATTGTTAGTTTTGTTCTTTAAGCATTGTTGTTGTTTTATTGCAGCTTAAAACCATACATTGAGTAAACTACAAGTGTAGCTTAACCAACAGAGGAAAATAATGTGTGTCAAATTTTATTTCTATAGAAAATTTTGTCAAAATTTTATTTCTATAGAAAATTTTTTCAAAATTTGATTTCTATAGAAAATTTGTTAAAAATTTTACTACTATAGCAAATTTTTGTCAAAATTTTATTTCTATAGAAAATTTTATCAAAATTTTATTTCTTTTGTCAAAATTTTATTTCTATAGAAAATTTTGTCAAAATGTTATTACTATAGAAAATTTTGTCAAAATTTTATTTCTATAGAAAATTTTGTCAAAATTTTATTTCTATAGAAAATTTTGTCTAAATTTTATTTATATAGAAAAATTATATTTCTATAGAAAATTTTATCAAAATTTTATTCCTATGCTAAATTTTGTCCAAATTTTATTTCTATGCAAAATTATGTTATTTTGTTTATTTTTATAGAAAATTTGTGAAGTATCTCTTAGTTGGAGAGAAATAATTTGTAAAATCTACCAAAACATCAGGAATTCTACCATTTGCCCAACTGTAAAAAATCTAAAATTTTTGGTAGAATTATACCAACTGTGGCAACCATGGAAGATATACGAAAAAGGTGTTAGTCCAGCGTTACAATTTCTAAAAAGTAGCACAAAAAGTGTTACACGTCATTTAAGGTGACATACTTATTTTAAAAAGGTGGCACAAAAAGTGGCACACTTTTTCATAAAGAAAAAGAAACACTTAAAGCATTTATATCAGTGACACAGAATGTTCTCCAAACCATGCCTGAAAACTATTTTCCCTGAGATGTCACTCACAGATGCTAGCAGAATGGTACAACCGTCTGGTCGTTGATTTTATTATGAGCCATAGTTCAAATCCATAGTCCATATCCGTGTCAGTACCAATATTATATTCTACCTGTTTGATTAGGGAGTCACCGGAGGCATCACTCCCCTTACTGCGGCCATCTACAGGACACCCTTGTGGGAGGATGACTACTTAAATAGTGGAATTGGTGAATTTCTCTCTTGTCCATAAGTGATATCCGATTCCATATTTAAATCAATGATAAGGGATTCCTTTAGAAATATATCGACCTTATTGTATCTTCGTTTCTTTATGATTTCTAGAGTTTCTAGTCAAGCTTTCAAGGTCATGAGTTTATGCAAATAAATTATTATTTATTTCATATTTTTATCCTACGTTTCGATGGGGATTTCCATCTTCCTCATTTGCTTTATTGAAATATTTAATCTTTCGTCATATATTATAAATTATTATTCTAAGTGTAACGTCACTATTACAGCACAACATTAAACACAAATTTTAAATAATTGCACAAATAATACGAAAGGTAACCTAAGTGTTCGTAGTTGTTGTCTCGTATCGCTACGATCACAGTTGGAAGTAAACTATCCTTTGAATAGCCGAGTCCGAACGGTGTTTCACATTGTGATGAAACCACTTATAGAAGCTTTAGAACACCACAGAGGGGAATAATCCAGCGCTAAATAAATTTTAGGTGTTTGGTTGAAACCCATGACATTTGAACGCAAGGCGGGTATGCCAACAATTGCACCACGGTGGCTCCCTATATACACTAATAGGTTAGAGACCCTATTGCATATATATGTAAATAGGAAAACATATTTCCCCCTGAAGATCTCCTCACAACTGTCCACTTTTAAATGTCTGCACATCAAACTATCATTTAAATGATTTTTGTATTTAATTGAAATTAATGTCAAACAATGGCGACACACTCTCTCATCATCACTACGTGTCGCCTGGCACTTTTTTCCGACAGATTCATTTTACATGTTAAACATTCAAATGATGCTGATTGCGAGGGCTCATTTGGAGTAGCAAAAACGCGTTGTTCAATACAAAATGTTTATTTGCACTTGTATGTATTTCCGTTGCATTGATTGCAAATGTAATCATCGGTTCGTAGTTTTGTGTCAGAAAAATAAAATGAGCTGCAATATTTATTGAAATCTTTGTGTGAATGGATTGATTGATAGAATAGTTGTTAATTGCATTGCTGCATATAAATACAAAGAATACACATTAGTAACATTTGCATATTTGCATGTTATTTAAAATTGATATCGATATGCAATACTAAAAAAATAAAAATAGCGTACAATGCTATCATTAAATATGGATTTTAGTATTGCTTCCATAAACTAATATGACATTACTACAAATGAGTGTATATGAATTTTCATCATCATCATCGGTTCATCACATGTAATTTTATTTGATTTTATTTCCTCAAGTTAAAGGTGAAATGATGCCATATAAGCCTACCGATGAAATCAAGTACCTTGTCTATCTCGAAGACTCTGTTTTGAACATCCCTACTAATGTTATTTTGTCAACTTATTCATTTTGTGGAGTGTTGACTGACTCTTAGCTAGGGCTTCCTCTTCTGATGCTGGTATTTTCATAATCAACTCATGTTTTGGCGAACTGTGATATGAGAATCACGGAATATTTTCCGTCTTCCTTTGAATTGCCCGAAGTTTCACGTTCTTTGGGAGGGGGATCTACTATAATTCCTCGTGAAGTATATATACCATCCTCATTAGAGCTACTTCTAAAGGTTGACGCTAGCTCTCTATCTCCCATAAATTGTATTGTTTGTCGGAGTATTCATTCGGTATGGGTCCCAACTTGGAGCCGTTATCTGTGTCCTATAAAGTAGTTGCCCTTTAGAGTGACCCCAAGTTTCCCAATGCAAGCAGTGAGGTCCTCGCGAGTGTAGATACAACATCTTATGGGTACTTGTGTCCAGAGCCAGGTCGGAAACTTATCTGGATGTCGTATCAACAGAACCTACATTGTCAACTTAATGGTTACGTGACACAGATCGTTCGCCAAGCTCTGGCAGGGGTTTAAAGATTCCATCAGTTGTATTGATTGCCGTAAGATTCATTCGGTATGGAATGACCCAAAGGGTCCCCATGCAAGTAGTGAGATTCTTACGAGAGTTGACACCAGACCTTTCGGGTGCTTGTGTTCAGAGACAACTCAGACACTAATCTGGATGTCGTATCAACAGAACCTACATTGCCAACTTAATGGTTACGTGACACAAAGCGTTCTCCAAGCCCTGACAGGGGTTTAATATTACCAACTTAATGGTTACGTGACACAGATCGTTCTCCAAGCCCTGACAGTGGTTTAAGGGTCCCATCAGTCGTATTGCTTGTCGTAGTATTTATTTGGTATGGGTCATAATATAGTTGGTCTTTGGAATGACCCCAAGACAAGCAGTGAGGTCCTCCCGAGTGTTGACGCAAGCCTTTAAGGGTACTTGTGTTCAGGGGCCAAGTCAGACCCTAATATGACATCCATAGTATCAACAGAAACTACATTGTCAACGTAATGGTTACGTGACACAGAGTGTTCTCCAACGGAGTTTAACGGTTTCATCAGTTGTATTTTTTGCCGTAGTATCCATTTGGTATGGGTCGTAATGCAGTTGCCCTTTGAAATAACCCCGAGGGTCCCTATGCAAGTAATGAGGTCCTACAGAGGGTTGACACAAGAATTTATGGGTAGTTGTGTCCAAAGCCTTGTCAGGCACTAATCTGGATGTCCTTTCAACAGAACCTACATTGCCAACTTAATGGTTACGTGTCACAGATCGTTCTCCAAGGTCTGACGGGGGTTTAAAGATTCCATCAGTTGTATTGTTTGTCGTCGTATTTATTTGGTATGGGTCATAATGTAGTTTCTCTTTGGAATTACCCCAGGGCAAGCAGTGAGGTCCTCCCGAGTGTTGACGCAAGCCTTTAAGGGTACTTGTGTTCCGAGCCACTTCAGACCCTGATATGACATCCATAGTATCAACAGAACCTACATTGTCAACGTAATGGTTACGTGACACAGAGTGTCACGTAACCAGCGGAGTTTAACGGTTTCATCAGTTGTATTTTCCAGCGGAGTTTAACGGTTTCATCAGTTGTATTTTTTGTCGTAGTATCCATTTGATATGGGTCGTAATGCAGTTGCCCTTTGAAATAACCCCGAGGGTCCCTATGGAAGTAATGAGGTCCTACACAGAGTTGACACAAGACTTTATGGGTAGTTGTGTTCAGAGCCTTGACAGGCGCTAATTTGGACGTCGTATCAATAGAACCTACTGAATGATTACAAGATACAGAGCAATCAATCGCCCGATTGCCCCCGTCCGGTCAAATCGTCAACGATTTGACCGGACGGGGGCAATTGTGCCATTAGCCTAAAAGCCATTTTCCCTGAGATATCACTCCCAGGTACTCTGGTAATAGAATGCTACAACTGTCGGCTCGTTGCTTCTATTTCGATCCAAATCATAGTCCATATTCGTGTTTGATTAGGGAGTCACGCCTGGGCCCTATAAATGGGCACCTTGGGAGATGATGCCTACTTAAGTGGTGGCATCCGATCGCCATGTCGTAAAGACGTCCTCAGGTATACCTGGCTTTTAATAGCAAGTCCTCAATCTTCGCAGCTCTTCGTTGGGGCTGCATATTTTCCACAGCTAACCCTATTCTACGTGTTTGATAAGGGGATCCACGGTGGCGACACCTCCCTTACTGCACATATCTATAGGGAAACCCTTGTGGGAGCCTAACCTTATTCTACGTGTTTGATTACGGGGTCCACGGCAACATCACTTCCCTTCCTGGACATGTCTATAGGGCACCCTTGTGGGAGGATGCCGATCGCCATGTCGTAAATATGTCCTCGGAGAGACATTGCTTTTAATAGCACTTCCTCAGTCTTCGCCGCTCTTGGTTGTGGGGCTGCATATTTGTCACAGCTAATCTTATTTTACGTGTTTGATTAGGGGTCCGCGGGGCTCACTTCCCTTACTGCAAGTATCTATAGGGCACCCTTGTGGTAGGATGCCTAACCGGTGGCACCCGATCGCCGTGTCGCAAATACGTCTTCAGATGTACTTGGATTTTTATAACAATCTTCGCCGTTCTTGCTTTTCATTCCTTTCCTTTTTTCACAGCTAACTTTAAAGATCATCCAGCGATCCACCATCTGTTGGCCCCGATTGGAGATTGAGCTCAGTTCTATCAATTTTTTGGTAGTTGTAATTCGACCAACTTTTCTCTGAACAGCGACATATACCGAGACCTTCTTAAGGACACGGATCTGTGTCGCACTATGCAAAAGGTATATTTTAGTCATCTTTCTAAAGCCTTCAAACGTATCCTGATCCTACTTGCAAATATAATGCCATATAAGTAACTCCATCTAATGAAGAAACAATATATTTCTTTTTTCTATGTTACACCTAATATCAGCAGCTGCTAAGTTTCAGAGTTCAAAATTTGTTCCTCATTGCCAAGAGCATTTTGTCTGAATTATTACCAATGTAGCCTTAAAGTTATTATATATTATGAATTTTATATTTACATTCATTGTCTTTAACTTTTCCACACTTTGGCATTTATAATAAAATTTATCGTGATTTTATTGTACGAGGTGCGTCATAAATTTTTACGAGTTTTTTCTCAGCCTAAGCTCAATTTGTGATTGCTAAGAGTGTATTTGTTGAGTACTAAGAAAACAGCTGCTTTAAGGTTTTAAAATATCCTTATCGGTATCCTTAAAATAAGAGCCACCAATGCTATTGGGCGTTGGCGTTTAATTCATGGGGGAGTTGAGAGAAAATTGGTAATGGTTGCTGTTGCTTTTCGCTTCGTCGGCAGGTGACTTATTATCCACCTTTTTTATAGTTCTTGAGAAATAAATACAGGAGGCACGGGGTATTCATTTCTCTTCGAATTTCACAGTTTTATTTTTTCTTAGATGTTTATTTGATAAACACAAAAGAAGGGTATCCTTTTGGGTTGGTTGTTCAGCTTCCTTTTTTCGGAAGTACTTAAACAAGAGCAGGTCTTTTCATAAAGCATTTACATTCGCAAGACGCTTTTCTACTTTGCCCTCTTCAGCCCAGCTGAAACTGTAACATTTATTTCAAGCATATTTAACCTGGTCCTTAGTTGCTCTTTGTCCGTGTTGGTTTTTTTTTCTCGATTGCCTTCAAGGAAGGTAAACATTTTTATGAATGAACGAATACACTTTGTGTAAATATATATATAGAGAGAGAGTCATTAACTTGTTGTAGCCACCAAGGTGTTTGTGAAAGGACAAATGTTGTGAATTCTTGCGAAAAAATGGAAATTCTGTATCATTTCTTTTGGTTTATTCAAGAATAATTGTGAACATTATCTGAATGGTAGTAAAATCTTGAATGTTTACCATTAGTATAATGAGGAAAATTTGCAATATGCTCGGTGGACACTAAACGATGAAGAATAAACATCTCTTCAAAACATAAATAAGGCAATTGAAAAAACTATTATTACCTTCAGTGGGTGGGGTGAAGATGCTACCAGTTTTTAAGATTAATAGAAATAACTTTTCCAGTTTAAGATCAGTTTTTAACATTATTGTATTCATTTTGCATTTACACCTTTATGTTAAATTGAATTAACAGAGATCTTTCGTATTGAATATTCATTAAAATGTTAAGTTGTCATAGCTATGCTAGTGATTATTTACAATAACCAAAGCTTTAGCTTTCTTGCTCTCATTAATTATGTTAAATCGTTTAGGGTAATAGCTTATAAACACGATTGTATTTGTATATGATGCAAATGATAACTGTTTATCTCTTGCTCTCAATTGTATTGTTTATATTTTTTGCAATATAAAAGAGGTTAAATCACTATGCTCTCTGTTACTGATATTACATTTATGTCTCTCTTGTTTACTTCGATGTTGGATGTTATTATCTTTACTTGGCTTTTTCCTTGTGTGTCTGTATATGTGTAGCATATCAATGTTATCTGTATTCGATTTGTGATTTTTTCTGTTGGTCCTTTATTATATATTTAGAAACGTTTAATACTACAGCTCTGAATCCGACTTGTGGCCTGATATTCTTTTATATCCTCCACGTGTTGCATATGATGTGCAAGTTGATGGCAACGGTCACCTACATTTTGTCCACATTTGAGAAGTATCCAGTTATGAGAGGTTAATTTTAACGTCTCATGACAAAATGTCAGCTTTTGCCTTAAATAATGTAAATAACTAGAAAAGATAAATAACATTAATAAATAATAATTAAAAAAACAAATTATATATATATATATATATATATATATATATATATATATATATATATATATATATATATATATATATATTAATTTAGTTTGATAATAATTAAATTAAATATTAACTTAAATTTATTTAAAAAATTAAATACAAATATTTGTTTATTTTATTGCCAAGTGATTGTATATAACTCATCCAAGCGCTGACATGTTGTTACAGTCTTTGAAGTTGTTTCTCCATCTTCGGTTTTGTTTGGTCATATTCATCCAAAGAGTTTTATGGGTATTATTGTCTGGACTGGATCCACGGTTGCCACAGTTGGTAGAATTCTACCAAACATGGCAAAATTTTCTACAGAAATAAAATTTTGACAAAAGTTTCTATAGAAATAAAATTTTGACAAAATTTTCTATAGAAATAAGACCTTGACAAAATTTTCTATGCAAATAAAATTTTGAGAAAATTTCCTTTACAAATAAAATTTTTGACCAAATTTTCCATAGAAATAAAATTTTGACAAAATTTTCTATAGAAATAAATATTTGACAAAATTTTCTATAGAAATAAATTTTTGGTAAAATTTTTTATACAAATAAAATTTTGAGAAAATTTTCTATAGAAATAAAAATTTGACAAAGTTTTCTATAGAAATAAAATCTTTACAAAATTTTCTATAGAAATAAAATTTTAACAAAAGTTTCTATAGAAATAAAATTTTGTCAAAATTTTTTCTATAGATATAAAATTTTGACAAAATTGTCTATAGAAATAAAGTGTTGACAAAATTTTCTATAGAAATAAAATTTTGACAAAATTTTCTATAGAAATACATTTTTGACAAATTTTTTTATAGAACTAAAATTTTGACTAAATTTTCTGTAGAAATAAAATTTTGACAAAATTTTCTATAGAAATAAAATATTGACAAAATTTTCTATAGAAATAAAATTTTGACAAAATTTTCTATAGAAATAAAATTTTGAGAAAATTTCCTTTACAAATAAAATGTTCACCAAATTTTCCATAGAAATAAAATTTTGACAAAATTTTCTATAGAAATAAAATTTTGACAAAATTTTCTATAGAAATAAAGTTTTGACAAAATTTTGTATAGAAATAAAATTTTGACAAAGTTTTCTATAGTAATAATTTTGAGAAAATTTTCTTAGAAAAAAATTCTATTTTGACAAAATTTTCTATAAAAATAAAATTTTGAAAAAACAATTTGTGAAAATTTTGCTATAGAAATAAAATTTTGACACAATTTTCTATAGAAATAAAATTTTGAGAAAATTTTGTTATAGAAATAAAATTTTGAGAAAATTTTGTTATAGAAATAAAATTTTGAGAAAATTTTGTTATAGAAATAACATTTTGTGAGCATTTTGCTATAGAAATAAAATTTTGACAAAATTTTCTATAGAAATAAATTTTGACAAAATTTTTTATAGAAATAAAAATTCGACAAAATCTTCTACAGAAATAAAATTTTGACAAAATTTTCTATAGATCTATAGAAATAAAATATTAACAAATAAAATATTAACAGAAATAAAATTTTGACAAAGTTTTCTATAGAAATAATTTTGAGAAAATTTTCTTAGAAAAAAAATCTATAGGAATAAAATTTTGACAAAATTTTCTATAAAAATAAAATTTTGAAAATTTTGCTATAGAAATACAATTTTGACAAAATCTCCTATAGAAATAAAATTTTGACAAAATTTTCAATAGATCTATAGAAATAAAATATTGACAAAATTTTTACAAAATTTTCTATAGAAATAAAATTTTGAGAAAATTTCCTTTACAAATAAAATGTTCACCAAATTTTTCATAGAAATAAAATTTTGACAAAATTTTCTATAGACATAAAATTTTGACAAAATTTTCTATAGAAATAAAGTTTTGACAAAATTTTGTATAGAAATAAAATTTTGACAAAGTTTTCTATAGAAATAATTTTGAGAAAATATTCTTAGAAAAAAATTCTATTTTGACAAAATTTTCTATAAAAATAAAATTTTGAAAAAACAATTTGTGAAAATTTTGCTATAGAAATAAAATTTTGACATAATTTTCTATAGAAATAAAATTTTGAGAAAATTTTGTTATAGAAATAAAATTTTGAGAAAATTTTGTTATAGAAATTACATTTTGTGAGCATTTTGCTATAGAAATAAAATTTTGACAAAATTTTCTGTAAAAAATTTCTAGGAAAAAAATCTATAGGAATAAAATTTTGACAAAATTTTCTATAAAAATAAAATTTTGAAAATTTTGCTATAGAAATAAAATTTTGACAAAATCTCCTATAGAAATATAATTTTGACAAAATTTTCTATAGTTCTATAGAAACAAAATATTAACAAAATTTTGACAAAATTTTCTATAGAAATAATTTTGAGAGAATGTTCTATAGAAATAAAGTTTTGACAAAATTTTGTATAGAAATAAAATTTTGACAAAATTCTCTATAGAAATAAAGTTATGACAAAATTTTCTATAGAAACAATTTTTTTTATAGAAATAAAACCTTGCGAAAATTTTGTTATAGAAATAAAATTTTGTGAACATTTTGCTATAGAAATAAAACTTTGTGAACATTTTGCTATAGAAATAAAATTTTGGCAAAATATTCTATAGAAGTAAAATTTTGACAAAATTTTCTATACAATTTTGACAAAACTTTTTTATAGATATAATATTTTGACAAAATTTTCTATAGAAATAAAATTTTGACAAAATTTTCTATAGAAATAAAATTTTGACAAAATTTTCTATAGAAATAAAATTTTGACAAAATTTCTATAGAAATAAAATTTTGACAAAATTTGCTATAGAAATAAAATTTTGACAAAATTTTCTATAGAAGTAAAATTTTGACAAAATTTCTATAGAAATAAAATTTTGACAAAATTTCTATAGAAATAAGATTTTGACAAAAATGTCTATAGTAATAAAATGTTGACAAAACTTTCTATATAATTTTCACAAAATTTTTTATAGAAATAAAATTTTGACTAAAAATTTCTATAGAAATAAGATTTTGACAAATTTTTCTTTAGAAATAAGATTTGGACAAAATTTTCTATAGAAATAAAATTTTGACAACATTTTCTATAGAAAAAAATTTTGACAAAATTTCCTATAGAAATAAAATTTTGACAAAATTCTTATAGAAATAAAATTTTGAGAAAATTTTCTACAGCAATAAAATTGTGACAAAATTTTCTATACAAATAATTTTGAGAGAACTTTCTATAGAAATAAAGTTTTGGCAAATTTTTTTATAGAAATACAATTTTTACAAAATTTTGTTATAGAAATAAAATTTTGAGAAAATTTTGTTATAGAAATAAAGTTTTGAGAAAATATTGTTATAGAAATAAAATTTTGAGAAAATGTTGTTATAGAAATAAAATTTTGAGAAAATTTTTTTATAGAAATAAAATTTTGTTATAGAAATAAAATTTTCTCATTTCTATAAATTTTTGTTATAGAAATGAGATTTCGACAAAATTTTCTTTAGAAATAAAATTTTGACAAAATTTTCTATAGAAATAAAATTTTGACGAAATTTTCCGCAGAAATAAAGTTTTGACAAAATTTTCTATAGAAATAACATTTTGACAAAATTCTCTATAGAAATAAAATTTTGACGAAATTTTCCATAGAAATAAAAATTTGATTTTATTTAGGTTTAGATTTTTGGTAATTTTTTTCTCAAATTTTGATAGATTATTTTTGGCAAGAGTGGCAACCGTGACTGAATGGCATTTTTTTCTTTAATTCTTTTCACAACGGATTGATCATAAAGTGGTCACTTATTCCTTTTTACATTTATGGACAATTCGCGCTGAAAGCCCGACCAACCAGATTGACATTTGGAAGCACCACTTATATGGAAACAGGCACAACAATATGCAATACACTTCATGGAGACATTGAGATGTCTTTTGAAGTACACACACACGCGCACATACATGTATAACCCCTATGGAAAGCTTTTGAAGTTGTTGTGGATTCACTATGAAAAGATAACATCATCATCAACACCATCAATCGAATGAGTATATCATAGATGTCAATGAGGCCAATTGGCTAAAGAAATGAAAAAAAATATCAATAATAAAAGAAAACGGTATGGATAATGTTGGAAAGAATGAAAATCCAAAGGAAATTGTAATGGTTTGACATTTATCGCATGCGTTTGTTTTGATGACCCAATTGTTAGTAAGTTGTACCAAATTCACAAAATGATATAAAGCATATTAAGATATAAAAGACATTAGTGCTGTTAATTTGGAGGCATCATCAGTAAGAGAGATAATCTTAAAGAGAGTGTGGATATTAAAAATGTATGAAGAGAAAGTTGGAGACATTGTGTTTTTAAATAAGATATTGAGAGAAATTGAGAAAGATTTTGAGAGACAAGAGGGAGGGAGAGAGATCAGAGCTTTGCTTTGTTGTATTACATAGAAATGTTCACTTCTTTGTCTCGGAATCAATAAATCGTTTTCAAGAGAAAACTTTGGAAATTTTTTTTCAGTGTAAAATATAATGTGAAATTATTCCGTAAATACGGCCAACAGTTCAACAAACTGTTTAATTATCCGGACAGGCATGTAAATTCATAAGATAAGATAAATCATCACGTTGAAGTGTAAACATTTTTTTAATCGTAAAGCCACCATCTGCATAACATATCGGGAAAAAAATTTCTACATATATCACAAAATTTTAGACAAAGGCAAAATTTAACAATTATGCACAACTTTCAGACGACCGAATAAAATCTTACAATAAGCTCCCTGACAAAAAAAAAAAAAACCAAGAATCACTTGAACGCCATCATTCTATACAAGAGTCTATATTTCCACCCACTATCATCATCATAATCCTCTGTATAATTCTCAACCATTATGGCATTAAACGAAACACTTGTATGCATAAACACGACTCAAATAAGGAAAACAAAACAACAAAAAAAGAGGGAATAATATTTATGAGATAAATTTTCAGCAAATAAAATAAAAGAAACTTATCAATATTAAATGATGTTGTTGACGCTTGGGCTTGTGGCTATTAACCCCTCAAGTAGCATAAATTGTCGCTTCATTTATTATCGAGCATAATTTCAGACATTATGCCATCTCGGTTTTTTTGGTTGACTTAAGATTCAATATAGCTGATGCATATCGTTTATCGTATTGTTGTTGTATAAGTAAAAAAAAACAGAAGTTTCTGGCTTCATAGCTTCATGTTTGGTGTGGTCAAACTTTGAAATCCCATTGTAAGAAAAATATAAACATATCAAAATATTAATCAAAATTTATAGTCATGTGCATGAACATAAATTGCGAATTTATGTTGCAGTGACACGAATGTGATAAATAGAAGAGTTAGCAGAACTCTTTTAAGTTAACATAATTGAATAAAGGATTGAACAGAGTAGCTAGCATAGACCATTAGAAATATAGACATCTCTAGTAAAACTAACGGTTCGCTCTCTTAAGCATAACATTCTCTCTATTTCTCTGGAGAATAAGAATTTATGAATTAATCAATGTGCATTTATAAACAACTGGTTTACAAGATTATGTTAACATTTTTGCTTTTCCAAAGTTATGTTAAATTATGTTTTGAGAGAGAAACGAATTAAAGGCGAATTAAAGATTATTACATTATAGAATGGTGAGCAGAAGAAACAAAGACTTTATTATCAGTAGAAGAGAGAAGTTCGCCACTGTGGTATCACAGTAGACTGAATAGTCTAAGTGAGCCTGAAATATCGGCCTAACCTATTATCAGCCTAACCTATTATCAGCAGAGAAACAAAATCTGTACAACTTCAGACGTATTTATATTCTCAGTAATCAAAAATGTATTTTCTTATTTTGTCAATAGATGTCGTTGGAGTATCCAGTGTAATCAATCACATAGTGTTATACCAAGTGGTGTTGGAAAAGTGACATTTGAAGCTTAATTTAAAAGAAAAAATTAAATTCGAAAAAGTTGTCAAAAAATTGAAGCTGTTGAAAATGAGTGAAATTAATAAAGATATTTCTCTATATTTAGCAAATACAGATGATCATCTAAAGAAGACCTACGCCGAAATATACGCGTGCCAAAAGCTGGTTGGGAAATTAAGCCGCTCCTCTTGCCCTGGTTGTTTACAGCAGATATAATACCAGTAGCTACCTAGTGATGACACGGACGGAATCATATATAGAAATTCAACAGAATAAACAGGACGGCTCTTATTTATATGACTGGTGCAATGAGAACAACGGCCACCGCAGCTCTGGAGATATTGATGGGAGTCTGCCCACTTGATATGCATATCAGGATAACAGCTGAGGTGATACTCATGAGACTTAAGAGGCTGGTCTCGCTTGGAAACACGGATTTCATGCACACAGAAATCGGTGCTTCAATTGGACAAGATATGAGAACAAACTATATGGCGACTTAGCATTTATATGAAGCCAAGTTGAAATCGATGAAACCAAGTATGGAGGATTGGGAAGAAAGGCTCATACATTTTGGTGATCTGAACATTTATACGGGTGCATCGAAAATGGTTGAAGGCACTGACATGGTATTTACTGCGAAGAGTTAGGGATTAGGAAGTTATATAAGATGGACAGCGGATACAGCATTTTCCAAGCAGAGGTATTTGCCATTGCAAAAGCTACAGAACTCGTGTTGATGAGATCGATATTCAGAAGCGATATCAACTTCTTCATCGACAGTCAGGCAGCAATAAAGTCCTTGGGTAATACAAACATAATTCCGAAGGTAGTTAGCTATCACTGAACAGCATAATATTACTCTGTGCTAGATACTTGGACATTATGGAATAATGGGAAATGAGGAGGCTGATGTGCTGGTTAAAGAAGGCGCAATCGGCACGGATAACATCGTTGCGTACGTTTTTCCCCCGCTTTCTTTGCGGACTGCGAGCAAACCAAATTGATATGGACGTCAAGAGTAGTAAGAACTCTAAATTTCTAATGTCGAAGCATAGATTTGAGACCATTAATAGGCATCATAACAGGATATAATACCCTTGGGAAAACACATGGTAGATGGTGTCTGGACCCTGTGGCTACGGAAAACTCCTATCATTTTCTGTACCAGTGTCCGGGATTATAATTTAAAAGAAACAAGATACTGGTCTTCTTTTTCTTTCAAGATATTACTGATGTACGGAGCTGTAATCTGAAGAATTCAGGACTTATGGATGGAAGACCTAAAAAAACTTGCAATATGGTGGATGGAAATAGATAAGAAGAGAGAAATAACTATCTAAAAATGTCCCCGACTCCGGATTGAGATACAGAGAATGTGGTGGCCATTCTGCTGTAGCAAAGAAGCGAAGATCCTCCTTTTTAAGCCATTTTTTGATTGAATGCAACGTATACGAGCCTCCTGTAGAAATGTCTAGTGTCTGCGGCCGAAATATTTGTCTGCCCTGAGCTTAAATACTGGCTTTGGAATATTTTTCTGGTAATTAATATTCGGCATTTAATTTGACCCTACCGTGGACGATGGATACGAGCCTCGTCGTTATGGCGGACCACATCATTACCATCGAATGAGCTTGAGTTCTGGCGGCCAATCGAAGATGTAAATTTTGATTTTGTTTCTTCACAAACTGCTCAATTTGGAATGGCTGCTCATCGGAGAAAACCAAAGTTTAGAAAGGATAGCAACCTGATTGTGGTTTAGGTGTTAACCCAAAGAAAACGGAGATAGTTATCTTCACCACCGGGTATAGGTTAGCTTAGGTTGCAACCTCAGGCTCACTTAGACTATTCAGTCCATTGTGATACCACAGTGGTAAACTTTTCTTTCTTATCACTGAGTGCTGCCCGATTCCATGTTAAGCACAATGACAAGGCACCTCCTTTTTATAGCCGAGTCCGAACGGCGTTCCATATTGCAGTGAAACCATTTAGAGAAGCTTTGAAACACTAAGAAATGTCACCAGCATTACTGAGGTGGGATAATTCTCCTCTGAATACTTTTTGGTGTTCGGTCGAAACATAAATCGAACCCACGACCTTGTGTAAAGGGTGATACGGTCAAAATTTGGTCAATATAAACTTGACGTATTTCTTTCAATTTTGCATTTAAAAACGTGAACACCCCTCATTTTGAAGGTGTGTGTGTGTAGAATGTTTCTCCTATTTTGATTTTGGAATTCACTCTTCAGTTGTCAAAATGCCGCCCAAGCAAGAAGAGTAGCGTATCAAAATTTTGCTCGCGAATCGCGAAAATCCGAGCTACTCGCACGCAAAGCTGGCAAAATCGCTAAAAGTTGCCAAATCAACCGTTACAAATGTAGTTAAAGTGTTTGGGGAACGTTTGTCGACAGCCAAGAAGTCTGGATCGGGGGGAAGTCGAAAACCGGAAGCCGCTGAGATGACAAAGAGAGTTGCCGGTAGTTTCAAGCGAAACCCTAACCTCTCTCTCCGAGATGCCGCAAATAAGCTGGGTGTATCGTCTACATCCGTGCATCGATCCAAAAAACGAGCCGGACTATCGACTTACAAGAAGGTAGTGACTCCAAATCGCGATGATAAACAAAATACGACGGCCAAAGCGCGATCCCGGAGGCTGTACACGAAGATGCTGACGAAGTTTGACTGCGTGGTAATGGACGACGAAACCTACGTCAAAGCCGACTACAAGCAGCTTCCGGGACAGGAGTTTTATACGACAAAAGGAAGGGGAAAGGTAGCAGATATTTTCAAGCACATAAAACTGTCAAAGTTCGCAAAGAAATATCTGGTTTGGCAAGCCATCTGTACCTGTGGCTTGAAAAGCAGCATTTTCATAGCTTCCGGGACTGTCAACCAAGAAATTTACGTGAAAGAGTGTTTGAATAAACGTCTGCTGCCTTTCCTGAAGAAACACGGTTGTTCCGTACTGTTTTGGCCGGATTTGGCATCTTGCCATTACGGTAAAAAGGCCATGGAGTGGTACGCCGCCAACAACGTGCAGGTGGTTCCCAAGGACAAGAACCCTCCCAACACGCCAGAGCTCCGCCCAATTGAGAAATACTGGGCTATTGTCAAGCGGAACCTAAAGAAGACCAAAAAAAACTGCTAAGGACGAGCAGCAGTTCAAGGCAAACTGGCTTTCTGCGGCGAAGAAGGTGGACAAGGTGGCTGTACAAAATCTAATGGCAGGTGTCAAGCGTGAGGCCCGGCAATTCGGATTTGGAAAAGCGAAAGCCTAACTGAATATTTTTCCTGAATTTTATACTAATTGAACTTGAAAAAGAAATTTAATTTGATTTTTTAAATAAACGATTTCACCGATTTACACGCGTTTTCCCTTGACCAAATTTTGACCGTATCACCCTTTATGCAAGGCTGACATGCTAACCATTGCACCACGGTGGCTCCCTACCACCGGGTATAGGGAGACACAATTTCAAGGAACGAGATTGAATCTCTCAAAATCGGCTAAGTACTTGGGAGTTGTCTTCGACTCCAGACAAAACTGGCTAGAAAGAAGACCTACGCGGCACTGGATGCGTGCCAAAAGCTTGAAAATGCGGATTGCAGGCAAACAGAACTCGTTGTTTCAGTTCGGCAAGATATGAGGACAGACTATATGGCGACTCAGCATGTACCCAGCAAAAAAAAATTTGAAGTTCTTCTAAAGGAACAACATTAAAAGCACTTCCAAAAATGTCCTCCCTAAGATGTTCTTTATTTTAACTGCACAGGAAGTTTATTTGAGTCAATTTTTTATAACTTGCTTTTTTCGTATTTTTAAAGGAAAATTTAAAATTTTTTTGTTTCAAAAAGGTTAAAAACAGACTGAGAATTAATAAAATAGTGCAAAATATTTAAATTTTGCCGAAAAAATGCTGAATCCTTTTTAGAAAAATTGCGATTTTTTTGAAAATATTTGATGCCAAACGTTCCAGACAAGCGTTATAATGCATTAAAAATCATAAAAAATTTTAAAAATTATTTATTCGTCAAAGTATCACAAAATTTCTTAATTCACATCCAAAACATTGGATTCGCTTCACACCTTAAGAAGTGATGCAAATTCAGTGCAACGGCTGTTGAAATGGTGGACATCCGTCCTATGACAAGCCCATGTTAAATTCATCGATTCTGCGTTAATTTTGCACCACTTCCGTATCCAAAAAGAAAATTTTCACTGCTTTTTTGGCTACACTTTTTTTGCTGGGTATATAAGGACAAGTTGAAATCGATTATACCAAGATAGAGTATTGGGAAGATCATACCTTCTTCAGATCTTCTTGTTGTGGAAAGGACGTTGGGTATCCTCTGCGGGCTGCGAGCAAACCAAATTGATATGGGACTACAAAAGTACTAAGAACTTTGGATTTTTAATAGTGACACATAGAGGGATTTGAGACCATTAACAGGACATAACATATTTGAAATACACATGATAAGGATTGGATTAATGACTGATGACATTTATAGATGGTGTGGGGATTGGGAGGCTACGGAAGACTCATACCATTTTCTGTTTCAATATCCGGCATTATCATTTAGCAGAAATAAGATAACTAATGGACGGGACTGTAATATGAAGAATGTGCGTGCCTTCATCAAGGCTTCTAAATGGAATATCTAGTTGTACTGGCTATGATTAAATTTTTTAATAACCTCTTCAATATTTACTTTCTTTTTATTTTCGAAAATTGTGTCATAAGACCAATATAAATTTCAATCACAATGACTTTATCTTTAATTTTAGATTAAATTACTTTGATATGAATTTTTGTTTAATCTCAATATATAATGCGCTTGAATGCACCAAACCAAACCAACAACAAAGATTTCATGTAATTATGAATCAACATAAAGGAAATAATCCTATTTTCAGCATCATCAAAGATTGTGGTTACTGAGGCTAAATTTTCATGCTCAAGTATTTCATACAACACAGAAGCTAAAGCTACTATAGCCATACTAAATTGCATGGGGCTACAATGTAGGAAATTCCAATATTAGACAACAATAGAATTTAATCACTTTCACTTTAGCAACCATCATCATCAGCAACCACATCCATAATAGCAAACAATTCTGTATTTTTTTTGTTTTTTTTTTTTTGCTAGAAAAAAATCTCTAACAAAGTATTACAAGTTTGAGTGAGGAAACAAATATTCGAGAACCACATTATGGAAAGACCAGAAACTCAACCCTAGATGATGAGTGTTGCAGTTGAACATTTTGTTTTTCGTTTCTTTGGTCATTTTGCAGCATCCTAAATTTATGAATATCTACTACCCACCAATCAATATGGATGAGATCCGATGTTTGTTCCTTTCCTATTTGCCATGGATTTGTTGCTGATTATTCTTCAACAATATGTTAACAATTGGCTGCCTTATGAATGCATGAAGGATGAATGCCTGTCTAAATGGATGGATTGTCTGCTTGAGAAGATGGTCAACAAATGTTCGCTTATTCGGTCTTTTATTCATTTCCATTGTTACAGCCTATTTCTTTTGTAGTCTTCTTTATAATATTAATGGATTTTTCTTTCTTTCAGTTTTTTGTTGTTGTGGAAATTAAGTAAAGAGAAAAAAAATGTAAATGCTGATTATTTTTTATTTTTTCTCTTTTCATGTGCAAATGTGTAGCCTTCCACAAAGAGGAAAGGATAATTATTGAAGAATAATAATAATAATAATAAGGAAATGCTGATGTATTATTATTGCCTTTTTCGAGGAAAACAAAACGAAGACTTAAGTATGGGCCGGTTTATCGAAAATATAAAAGTAAAAGACTGGCTATTATGTTCTACACAAAACAAAAGCAATAAACTACATTTAATGTAGCATAAATAGATTGGCATAATTTTGCAAGGATGTATTAAAGCAAAAAATAAAAAAAATCCATAACCTAATCAAGACGGTTAAAATATGTGTCGTTTTTATTAGATATTTTTCTTTTAAGAGGCTACTAGAGCTCATCCCATTACCCTATATGGGCGAATAGTCGACTGTACTGAATCTTATGTGCCCTCTACACGTATAGAGAGAGAATATGATCACCCCAAACATGTTTCTAAAATATTGTTAACTGTAAAAATCCTTTTAACAGTAAACATTATATTTAACATAGTTCTATACCGTGGAAATACATAGAAGTTAGAGGTCTGCACAATTCCATTTATAAGTGCAGAGTACACGTGTACTTGCTAAATGAGTACATCTATTTGAGAGAGCCGCAAAACAATTGGTACACATATTAATGAACACCAAAAGGCACGAGTAACTTCTTGTTGCTACTCTGATGTCTTCACTACCAACAAACACATATTCCTCTTTCTCTCTTATTGAAGTGTACTCAGAGTGATCACGTCGAGTATGTTGCGAGAACAAAACTTCATAGAGTACTCCATGTACCACGTGCAGTTTCAGAAATACAAGAAAACAGTTACTCTCCATAATATATGTTTTCGGATTGAAATAAAGAACGGCAAACGTTAAGGTAAGTGTGTGACCAAAGAATGAAGCCGCCGAGTCGCGCCGCCGATTTTAGCCGTCGCCGACCCATTTTTAGCAGTCGACGCCGCCGCCGAATATGTCGACTCATCTCGACTCAAATTTAGCCGCAAATTAATCTAAAATGTTCATTTATATCAGAAAAATTTAATAATATTTGTTATAGTTTTTGCCAAAATTTTGAACTTTCCACCTTCAATGAAGTAGTATCAAGTTGCTATAATAGTTTTACAAAAATTTAGCTCAAAAAATTTGAATGAAATGTAAATTTGATTGTAGGATTGGTTGTACAACTAATCTCATTACAATTCGGAAAACTTCAAATTGATTTTATAATAGATAATTTTGCGCCGCCGAATAGATAATTTTTTATCGGCTTAGCCGTCAAGCCGCCGCCGCCGACAAAAATGGGTCGGCTTCATTCTCTGTGTGTGACATACATAAATATATGAAATATGTGGCATACATACATATCTATGATTAATAATAATGGAAAGTTTTGCTTCGCACATAACTGAGCAATACTTGTGGTACCACGTGAAGTGAAGAGAATCCATGTTGTACTTTTTCTCAAGTACTTACATTTTTATTGTTCCTTTTTTTCGGAACACATATTGTTTCGGATAAGTACTTGTTAGTATTTGACAAGCAAGTGTTCTCTTCACTTCACCACTTGCGCTCTGAGAGAAAGACAGTGTATGTACTATATTCGACAGTGAATTGCATACATGTAGTGAAAAGTTATTCGATGCAGACCTCTATTAGAAATCTCATGTAAACAGTTAACAGTGTCCATACATTACAGAGAGCGTACATTATACTCAATACCACATACTATTCAGTCAACTTCTCAAGAGAGATAGAGCGAGAATTGCAGGACAAATCAATCAATTTGTATTTAAGATGAACTTGCTCGGAAAACTATTTATTCTTTTAGAAAATTAGCTGCTTTGTTTAAAGAAGAAGTTTGAAAAGAACGCCATCTACACACTGAAAAGTATGCCCAAAGATTTTGTTTTCACATGAATGAATTTGTTGTTGATTCCAAGCCAAAGAAACGGAGAATTGAATTAAGGATGCTTTAAAGACAGAATTCTCTTTTAAATTTCAATTTTGCGTATTTGATTTTAGGGAAAAATTTTTAAATTGTTCGGGTTTTCAGCTTTTCTATTTATGTGTTATCAAAGTCCTTAAAAAATATGTTAAAGAAAACTTAAATTTCCAAATTCAGACTCGACTTCAAGTAAACATTATCGTTTTGAATGGAAATTATATCAGTTAGTAGATCCATAATAACCATTTTGGTTACTAGAAACCATCTTAAACGAAAGTTCTGCATAACAAATAAACGTTATTCTGTACTTTCTATTATACAAATAGGCCTTAAACCACAATAAATCATATTTGCCCCCCTTCAAACGAAATAATAAATTGCAAAAAATAACTTGTCTTTCAAGTGGCAAATGATACCATGAAGTAGACATAATATAAAAATAGCTCACTTTTTTGGCAAGAACACATAAGAGGGCATGTAGTTGAGCAGACTGCAAAACCATAACGACACAAAGGCAGCGTATTTGGTTTTCACGATTCAAACGGAATAGTCAAAATGTTGAGGGGAATACTTTTTTGTGTGCCTATAGGAATATATTTAAATTTCTTACAGACCATAAGTCTGTGAGTAAAGTAAAGTTTGCTGTGTATATTTAAGAATTATTTCTTGTCTTTTAAGGGTGTCACATGTTTGGTATTTTTATACTCTCCATCATTGTATCATGTAACACATCGAAATATTGCTCTAAGACCCCATAAAGTATATATATTCTGGGTCGTGGTGAAATTCTGAGTCGATCTAAGCATGTCCGTCCGTCCGTCCGTTTGTTGAAATCACGCTAACTTCCAAACGAAACAAGCTATCGACTTGAAACTTACGGCACAAGTAGTTGTTATTGATGTAGGCCGGATGGTATGGGCCATATCGGTCCACTTTTACGTACAGCCCCCTTATAAACGTACCCACAGATTTGGCTTGCAGAGCCTCTAAGAGAAGCAAATTTTATCCGATCCGGCTGAAATTTGGTACATGGTGTTAGCATATGATCCATGCAAAAATTGATCCACATCGGTCCATAATTATATATAGCCCCCATATAAACCGATCCCCAGATTTGGCTTGCGGAGCCTCTAAGAGAAGCAAATTTCATCCGATCCGGCTAAAACTTAGCACATGATGTAAGTATATGGTCTTTAACAAATATGCAAAACTTGGTTGACAATTTTCAAATTTCATCCGATCCGGCTGAAATTTGGTACATGGTGTTAGTATATGGTCTCGAATAACCATGCAAAAATTGGTCCACATCGGTTCATAATTATATATAGCCCCCATATAAACCGATCCCCCGATTTGGCTTGCATTGCCTCTCAGAGAAGCAAATTTCATCCGATCCGGCTGAAATTCGGTACATGGTGTTAGTATATGGTTTCTAATAACCATGCAAAAATTGGTCCACATCGGTCCATAATTATATATAGCCCCCATATAAACCGATCCCCCGATTTGGCTTGCGGAGCGTCTAAGAGAAGCAAATTTCATCCGATTCGGCTGAAATTTGGTACATGGGGTTAGTATATGGTTTCTAATAACCATGCAGAAATTGATCCACATCGGTCTATAATTATATATAGCCCCCATATAAACCGATCCCCAGATTTGATATCCGGAGCCTATTGGAAGACCAAAATTCATCTGATTCAGTTGAAATTAGGTACGTGGTGTTAATATATGGCCTCAAACACCCATGCAAAAATTGGTCGAAATCGGTCCATAATTATATATAGCCCCCATATAAACCGATCCCCAGATTTGACCTCCGGAGCCCCTTGGAAGAGCAAAATTCATCCGATTCGATTGAAATTTGGTACGTAATGTTAGTATATGGTATCCAACAACCATGCAGTTCATATAAGTCCATAATTATATATAGCCCCCATATAAACGGATCCACAGATTTGACCTACGATGCCTTTTGGAGAGACAAAAATAATCCGATCAGGCTGAAATTTGGTACGTGGTGTAAGTATATGATATTAGCAACCATGCCAAAAGTTGTCCATATCAGTCCATAATCATATATAGCCCCCATATAAACCGATCCCGAGATTTGGTTTTGGAGCCTATTCGAGGAGCAAATTTCATCCGAGTCAGTTGAAAATTGACAAAATTTTCTATAGATATAAAATTTTGAGAAAAATTTCTTAAATAAAATAAAGTTTTGACAAAATTTTCTATAGAAATAAAATTTTGACAACATTTTCTATAGAAGTAAAATTTTGACAAAATTTTCTATAGAAATAAAATTTTGACAAAATTTTCTATAGAAATGAAATTTTGAAAAATTTTTCTATAGAAATGAAATTTTGAAAAATTTTTCTATAGAAATACAATTTTGACCAAATTATCCACAGACATAAAATTTCGTTAAAATTTTCTATTCAAAATAAAAATTTCAGAACATTTTTTATAGAAATACAATTTTCAGAAAATTTTTTATGGAAAAAAGAGTTTGACAAAATTTTCTATAGATATAAAATTTTGACAAAATTATCTATAGAAATAAAATGTTGACAACATTTTCCACAGAAATAAAATTTCGTTAAACTTTTCTATAGAAATAAAAATTTGAAAAAATTTTTCTATACAAATAAAATTTTGGGAAAATGTTCTACACAAAATAAAATTGTGAGAAATTTTTCTATAGAAACAAAGTTTTGACAAAATTTTCTATAGAAATAAAGCTTTGACAAAATTATCTGTAGAAATAAAGCTTTGACCAAATTTTCTATATATAAAATTTCGAGACAATTTCCTATTGAAATAAAATTTTGACAACATTTTCTATAGAAGTAAAATTTTGACAAAATTTTCTATAGAAGTAAAATTTTGACAAAATTTTCTATAGAAATAAAATTTTGGCAAAATTTTCTATAGAAATAAAATTTTGACAAAATTTTCTAATGAGATAAAATTTTGAGAAAATTTTCTATAGAAATAACACTTTGACAAAATTTTCTATATAAATAACATTTTGAGAAAATTTTCTAATGAGATAAAATTTTAACAAAATTTTCTATAGAAATAAAGTTTTGACAAAATTTTCTATAGAAATAAAATTTTGACAAATTTTTCTATAGAAATAAAATGTTGACAAAATTTTCTATAGAATAAAATTTTGACAATATTTTCTATAGAAATAACACTTTGACAAAATATTCTACAGAAATAAAATTTTAAGAAAATTTTCTAATGAGATAAAATTTTAACAAAATTTTCTACAGAAATAAAATTTTAAGAAAATTTTCTAATGAGATAAAATTTTAACAAAATTTTCTATAGAAATAAAATTTCGAGAAAATTTCCTATTGAAATAAAGTTTTGACAAAATTTTCTACAGAAATAAAGTTTTGGCAAAATTTTCTATAGAAATAAAATTTTGACAACATTTTCCACAGAAATAAAATTTCGTTAAAATTTTGACAAAATTTTCTAATGAGATAAAATTTTGAGAAAATTTTCTATAGAAATAACACTTTGACAAAATTTTCTATAGAAATAAAATTTTGAGAAAATTTTCTAATGAGATAAAATTTTAACAAAATTTTCTATAGAAATAAAGTTTTGACAAAATTTTCTATAGAAATAAAATTTTGACAAATTTTTCTATAGAAATAAAATTTTGACAAAATTTTCTATAGAATAAAATTTTGACAATATTTTCTATAGAAATAACACTTTGACAAAATTTTCTATAGAAATAAAATTTTAAGAAAATTTTCTAATGAGATAAAATTTTAACAAAATTTTCTATAGAAATAAAGCTTTGACAACATTTTCTATAGAAATAAAATTTTGACAAAATCTTCTATGGAAATAAAATTTTGACCAAATTTTCTAAGAAATAAAATTTTGACAAAAATTTTCTATAGAAATAAAATTTTGACAAAAGTTTTCTATAGAAATAAAATTTTGACAAAATTTTCTATAGGTATGAAATTTTGACAAAATGTTCTATAGAAATAAAATTTTCTACAGAAATAAAATTTTCTATAGAAATAAAATTTTCTATAGAAATAAAATTTTGACAAAATTTTTTATAGAAATGAAATTTTGACAAAATTTTCTATAGAAATAAAATTTAGACAAATAGAAATACAATTTTTACAAAATTTTCTATAGAAATAACATTTTGACAAAATTTTCTATAGAACTAAAATTTTCACAAAATTTTCTACAGAAATAAAATTTTCACAAAATTTTCGATAGAAATGAAATTTTGACAAAATTCTCTATAGAAATAAAATGTTGACAAAATCTTCTGTAGAAATAAAGTTTTGAGAAAAGTTTCCACAGAAATAAAATTTCGTTGAAATTTTCTATAGAAATAACATTTTGAGAAAATTTTTTATAGAAATAAAATTTTCTATAGAAATAAAATTATGACAAAATTTTCGATAGAAATAAAATTTTGACAAAATTTACAATACAATTTTTACAAAATTTTCTATAGAAATATAATTTTTACAAAATTTTCTATAGAAATATAATTTTTACAAAATTTTCTATAGAAATATAATTTTTACAAAATTTTCTATAGGAATATAATTTTTACAAAATTTTCTATAGAAATCAAATTTCATTCGTTTTGTTTTGTTATTGTTGGTTTTGTTCTTTAATCATTGTTGTCGTTTTCTTGATTTCAGCCTAAAACCATGCATTGACTAAACTACAAGTGTAGCTTAACCAACAGAGGAAGAGAATGTTTGTCAAATTTATTTGGGCAAAGCCCTATAGACCTCAAGATGGTTGAATGGACGCACCTTTCGCAATTACCACATTCCTCATCAGCATCCTCTACTTGCAGCAAAACTATCAACCAATTATCAGAATAAATTCAGGCAGTTCATTAAACCCAACAATGAACCACACTTGAACCTTCTGAAAAAAGGTTTTACATGATAGCTGGCTTATGCCGAAATAAATTCGTACAAACATAACTCTTTTCCTTTGCCACCGTCAAATCATCGATTTGAGTGCAGTTGGCTAGATTTATGTCGAGCGCGCTTCCTCTTCTTTCTTTTATTCATTTTGTTTTGTTATTGTTGGTTTTGTTCTTTAATTTTCTATAGGAATAAAATTTTGCAAACATTTTCTATAGAAATAAAATGTTTACAAATTTTTTTATAGAAATGAAAATTTTCACAAAATTTTAGATAGAAATAAAATTATGACAAAATTTTGAAAAAATTTTCTATAGAAATACAATTTTTACAAATTTTTTATAGAAATAAAATTTTGATAAAATTGTATATAGAAATTGAAGTTTGAAAAAATGTTCTATAGAAATAAAATTTTAACAATTGTTGATATTAACCGGAGTATATTTTCCATTTTCGCTATTAAATACACTAATGAGTAAACAAAAATTGGTATTGAATTTAAAATTAGAAGACCAAAAATACTTAATCCCTATTATCGTGGCTTCCGTTTGCAATTTAGCATAGGCTTTGAAACAGAAGAAATTCGCTTAAAAATAAAACAAAGACGTCAATACAATGCAAACCTAGGACGAATTGTCAGTGATACCATCATCGATGCCGGAAACCAATTATTTTGGTACGCCTACCAAAAGAATTTTTTTCTTTGATTTGTGGAAATTGTAAATGGAGAAAAAAAAACAACAACATTTCAAAAATTATCCATGGGATTGTTGTTATTAGAGATATTTATTTTTCGGACATTCCTCTACATGCCCATACCAAAATCAGAAATTTTAGAAGCATAGCCAAAATTCAATATATTTTTCGTGTATTGAAAATTGACTAAGCCAGGTAAGCCAAAAATGTTCAGTTTTTTTCCGTGGCGAAATACTAATTTGGTTTGCTTTAGACAGAGGTCCATAGTTTTGGGGGGTGGTTTTTTTTCTATTTTACTTTTTGTGCAAAGTCATTTTGTGGCCAGTTTAGGGATGGATTCCAATTTCCAATACTATATTTTTTGTTTAATCATTTGTGTTTATTTTTGTTAGAAAAAGGACATTTCTAAGATGCTGTTTTTGAGATTAATATCACTAGAGTTGAAGTTGAAGAGAATGGAAACATCTGTGGGAGATTTTTATGTAAGATAATCGAATGGAATAACAGGCGGTCCTTTGTTTCCATTACCATGCAAATCCTTCATAGTACGCCATTGAATAGGTGTGGTCCTCAGATTATAAAGGTCTACATGAAACATTTCTATCCAAAGACTAGAAATAAAGAAATCAGGGATAACAATAAAGATAAATCGCAATAGCAATCGCAATTTGTGAACAGGTAAAGAATTCTGTCATTTGAAAGTGTTCATAAATGAATGCGATTAATAATGAATAGAAATTCAAATTCTTTTGTTTTTATTTGTCTTAGGGGAAAATCGTAAGCATTGTAAAATGAAGAATATGTATATTTTTCAATACTAGAGTACCGAAAGAGGGATACTCATCGCATTTTCTTAAAGGACTTTTACGAAAATTTCAACTATTGGGAGCCTAAATTAAAAATGTGGAATTTTTTGAATGAGGTATTTTGAGAATTTATTTCGAAAAAATTTGTAACAGACTGATCAATCGAAGTTTTGTGCATCGCTAGCCACAATTTTTCGCATCATTCTGTCGATAAAAGGTAATAGACGGTCCCCATTTATTGGGATTTACAAGGATTGCACGTGGCGAAGAAAAATATGCTCTCACAATTCCCACTACGACACCATCAAATTGGTCGGATTGGTTCACAAAGATATTCCTCATCCACGGTATTCTCTGTATATGTTTGCACTTGCAAGCTTTTATAGGTTTTTAAATATAAAATATTTAAATTAATACTTAAAAAGTCCCTTGCAAATCACAAATAACACAATAAAAGATTTATTGTTAGACAGAACCGTCGTTACATTGGCGCCCGAGCAGGAACAGAGATAGAAGGCCAAGGAGACAATTGCCTCAAAAAGTTGATGACATATCTCATTTACACTAGGGAAGGGAGTTAGGGCAGAACATGCTATGTTCACCGTTACATTAGCGCCCGAGCAGGAACAAAGATAAGATACCAGTGTTGTTGCCACTCAGGCGAAGTGTACAGAATATCTCATTTATACTAGGACGTGGAGTGAATGAGGACCCAGAAACAATATGTACAGAATCGAAGTTATATGGCGCCCGAGCAGAAACTGGGCTGAGAGGCCAATTTTTTTTTTACAAAAAGAATTCGTGTGGCAGCATATCTTATTTATACTAGGGAGTGAAGAGGGAGCTCAGCTTGTCTGGGGTGTTAATTGCTACATGGGCGTGTGTCATATAGAAAACAATTCGAACAATTTATCGGCTCAAACCACGTTTAGCTGTTCAGAGACTATTCGATTTGTACAGAATCGAAGTTATATGGCGCCCGAGCAGAAACTGGGCTGAGAGGCCAAATTTTTGTCACAAAAATAATTGGTGTGGCAGCATATCTCATTTATACTAGGGAGTGAAGAGGGAGCTCAGCTTGCCTGGGGTGTTAATTGCTACATGAGCGTTTGTCATATAGAAAACAATTCGAACAATTTGTCGGCTCAAACCACGTTCAGCCGTTCAGAGACTATTCGATTTGTCGGCTCAAACCACTTTCAGCCGTTCAGAGACTATTCGATCATAACAACAAAAGGTCCCAGACTTTTTGGCTCTGTGACCTTCTGGGAACCTTTTTGAGTCTGCACCACAGCTTTCAAAAATTCCATCTTCGTAGTATCGATAACAGTACTAGCTTGTAGGGAGAGAGAACATGGGATCAATCATTCGTAAACAACTATGGACTTTTGGTGTCCAATCCCATTTTCGACTAAACACTAAAAAGTTTTACAGCGATGGATTATCCTCTTTCAGTAATACTGATGACACTTCTGAATGCTTCAAAGTTTTTCTAAGTGGTTATACCGTGGTAAAACGTCGTTCGGACTTAGCTGTAAAGAGGAGGTATCTTGTCATTGGGCAACAGGCAACACTCATTGGTAAGAGAGAAGTTCAACGATTGTGGTATCACAATCACGATTGCAACTCAAGCCAAAAACAATCTACCAAAATTTGAAGGAAATTTTAGTAAAAAACTAGCAAATTAAAAAATATTATTTTGCCGTGTTTGAGCAAATGTTTAGGGTTATTATGAAAAAAAAATTAAATCAATTATCCTTTGAATTGAAGATGTGTCGAAGTTTGAAATATTCTTAATTTGCACCCACACGACAAAGTTCCAACTTTCACAAAAGGCAGAAGAAGGGAGACTGACTTAAACAATATAACAAAAATTTAAATTTTCAACGATATTGATGTTATACAAAACACAGTCAAAATTTTAGTTTTATAGAAAAATTTGCTGAAATTTTGTTTCCATAAGAATTTTTCTTTTCTACTCAATATTTTGTTAAAATTTTATTGCCAATGAAAATTCCATTTTTATAGAGAATTTTGTCAAAACTTTATTGCCAAAGCATAAATTTTATTTCAATAGAATTTTTTTTCTAATTTTATTTCTTTAGATTTTTTTATTAACCTTTTAGTTCTATAGAAAATTTTGTCAAAATTTAATTTCTATAGAAAATGTTGTCAAAATTTTATTTCTCTAGAAAATTTTGTCAATATGTTATTACTATAGAAAATTTTGTGAAAATTTGATTTCTTTAGAAATTTTTTTTAATATTTTATTACCAAAGAAAATGTTGTCAACATTTTAAGAAAATTTTCTTAATTTTTTTTCTATAGAAAATTTTGTGCAAATTTTATTTATATAGAAAATTTTGTCAAAATTTTATGTATATAGAAAATTTAGTGAAAATTTTATTTCTTTAGAAAATTTTTGAAAATTTTATTTCTTTACAAAATTTTTTCAACATTTTATTACCAAAGAAAATGTTGTCAACGACAAAGTTCCAACTTTCACAAAAGGCAGAAAAAGGGAGACTGACTTAAACTATATAACAAAAATTTAAATTTTCAACGATATTGATTTTATACAAAACTTAGTTAAAATTTTATTTTTATAGAACAATTTGCTGAAATTTTTTTTTTCCATTGGAATTTTTCTTTTCTACTAAATATTTTGTTAAAATTTTATTTCAATAGATTTTTTTTTAATTTTATTTCTTTAGATTTTTATACCCTCCACCATAGGATGGGGGTATATTAACTTTGTCATTCCGTTTGTAACACATCGAAATATTGCTCTAAGACCCCATAAAGTATATATATTCTGGGTCGTGGTGAAATTCTGAGTCGATCTAAGCATGTCCGTCCATCCGTCTGTTGAAATCACTCTAACTTCCGAACGAAACAAGCTATCGACTTGAAACTTACGGCACAAGTAGTTGTTATTGATGTAGGCCGGATGGTCCATATCGGTCAACTTTTACTTATAGCTCCCATATAAACCGATCCCCAGATTTGGCTTGCGGAGCCTCTAAGAGAAGCAAATTTCATCCGATCCCGCTGAAATTAGGTACATGGTGTAAGTATATGGTATTTAACAACTATGCAAAAATTGGTCCACATCGGTTCATAATTATATATAGCCCCTATATAAACCGATCCCCCGATTTGACCCCCGGAGCATCTTGGAAGACCAAAATTCATCTGATTCAGTTGAAATTTGGTACGTGGTGTTAATATATGGCCTCAAACACCCATGCAAAAATTGGTCGAAATCGGTCTATAATTATATATAGCCCCCATATAAACCGATCCCCAGATTTGACCTCCGGAGCCCCTTGGAAGAGCAAAATTCATCCGATTCGGTTGAAATTTGGTACGTGATGTTAGTATATAGAATCCAACAACCATGCAGGAATATCAGTCACATATCAGTCCATAATTATATATAGCCCCATATAAACCCATCCCGAGATTTGGTTTTGGAGCCTCTTGGAGGAGAAAATTTCATCCAAGTCAGTTGAAACTTGGTACATTGTGCTAGTATATGGTCGTTAACAACCATGCCTAACTAGATCCATATCGGTCTATAGTTATATATAGCCCTCAGATAAATCGATCCCCAATCACAAAAAAATTGGTCCATATAAAGTTCATAATTGTAGCCCCATATAAGCAACACCCATCTTTCAATTCTAGCTCTCCACGTACCGTGCAAAAGTCCATATCGATTCGTAATTATTTGTAGACTTACCTATACATAACATTTTTTCTCTGATATATACCACGTATGGACTAACTCACAATTTAGAAAACGATTTTAAGAAGTTTTGAGATACCTTGCCATCGGTAAGTATTACCACAACGCAAGTAATTCGATTGTGGATAACAGTCTTTCACAGAAGTTTCTACGCAATCCATGGTGGAGGGTACATAAGATTCGGCCTGGCCGAACTTACGGCCGTATGTTTTTTTTTAATTTTATTTCTATAGAAAATTTTGTCAAAATTTTATTGCCAAAGAAAATTTAGTGAAAATTCTATTTTATAGAAAATTTTGTCAAAATTTTATTTCTATAGAAAATTGTGTCAAAATTTTATTTCTATAGAAAATTTTGTCAACATTTTATTTCTATAGAAAATTTTGTCAAATTTTTATTTCTATAGAAAATTTTGTCAACATTTTATTTCTATAGAAAATTTTGTCAAATTATACTACTATAGAAAATTTTGTTAAAATTTTATTTCTATAGAAAATTTTGTCAAAAATTTTTTTCTATAGAGAATTTTGTTAAAATTTTATTTTTATAGAAAATTTTGTTAAAATTATAGTGCTTTAGTTTTTTTTTGAACATTTTATTTTTAAAGGCAATTTGTGAAGTACCTCTTAGTTTGGGAGTAATATTCTGCAAAATCTACCAAAACATCAAGAATTCGACCAATCTACTAAGCAGTAAAAATCTACCATTTTTTGTAGAATTCTACCAACTCTGACAACCGAGATCACTGAACAGGACTGAACAGTCTAAGTATAAAATGAAGGGCTGGTATTATACTTAACCTAACCTACGTGAATGGGGAAGTTTACTGGCTAACGTTAATCCTTGAATAATATTAGATTACATATCGATGCCCTCATTCTAGAGTACGCTAAGTCGACTTAGCATGTTTTGATGGAGTTCGCTGTTTTTTATTCGGATTGATGTGAATTGCATCCTGTCAAAAGTTCGAATTTATTGGACATGTCTAGTATTGTACTTAGCCTGTAACTAAAGATTTAAAAAATGTTCAATTTAAAAAGTGCAAAAACCTTTGTTCGATCTAAAGTGGTCTAAGTCATTTTTAGCCATGTTCTATTATCAATATTTTGAGTTCGCACATACTAAAAAAAAATAATAAAAAAATGTAAGACCGAAAATAAGGGAATTTCTATCTTATACGGTTTTTTAGAAATTTCAAAAAAAAAACTTTGAACTTGTTTCCTGTAAAATTCACTTTTTAGACTTAGCGTACTTTAGAATGTAGACATCGATATATAAACCGATTTTTCTTTGTCTGAAGTTTTCAAAGATTTTAATCAAAACTGTAAATTGCAGTTGCAAACATATTCAAATAAAAGATGTATTACCTCAAATACTTTTTTAATCATTTCAATTAATTTGATTTAAAAACCTACAACTGGCGCCCGAGCAGAGACGATGTTCATAAGCGTATTGATGACACCTAACGCAATCGCCATCGAGCGAGAACCGTATCGATTAGTTTTAATTTTTATTTAATTTTTTAACATTATTTCATTGCATTGAATAAATTCTAAATGGCGCCCGAGCAAGTGTGTAGTTCTGAACAGGGATCCGGAGCGGTCCATTTTTTTCGCTCCGCTCCGCTCCCGCTCCGGAGAAAAAAAAACCGCTCCGCTCCTCGCTCCGCTCCGAGAAAAAAAAATCGCTCCGCTCCGCTCCACGCTCCGCTCCGCTCCTCTTCGAGAAAATTATAGTACAAACATTGTATTATTTGTTCAATTGAGTTTTATTTTATTTAGAAAAATCGGGCGGTACATATATGGGAGCTATAGCTAAATCTGAACAGATTTCGATGATTTTTTGCACATATAGTTAGTGCTATAGAAGATTACATTTCGCCAACTTTGAGTAAGATCGGTTGATAAATAAGGGTTTTATGACATAATTTGACAAAATCGGGCGATACATATATATGGGACCTATATCTAAATCTGAACCGATTTCGATGAAATTTTCAGACCTAAAGGGTGATACAGAAGATTATTTTGTGCTAAATTTGACGACGATCGGTTAGTAAAAAAAGTGCAACGTGACCCCATTTGTCGAAATCGGGCAATACATAAATATGGGAGCTATATCTAAATTTGATCCGATTTCTTCCAAATTCAGTAACGTTCGTCCTTGTGCCCAAAAAAACTCCCTGTACCAAAATTCATCAGAATTGGTTAATAATTGCGACCGAAATCCTGTGAACAACAAATACATGGACAGACGGACGGATGGACGGACGGACGCCAAGCGCTAGATCGACTCAGGAGGTGATTCTGAGTCGATCGGTATATATTTTATGGGGTCTAAAATCAATATTTCTTGTAGGCACATTTTTTGGCAGATCAAACTTGTTATACCCTAACCACTATGTGGTTTAGGGTATAATGACTTTAAAACAATGTGTTGAAATATTTTATTAATTTTTTTAGAAATATAAAATCCATTTTGACTTCATTAAAGGAAGCATTCTAGGAAGCATATGTTAATTTTTCATGTTTTTAGATTTTTTTCGTCAGTTGTTATCAAAATCCTTTAAAAACGAGTTAACGAGTTATTTTTTTTTCCATATTAAGACTCGACTTCCAGTAGAAATTATGCTATGTTTCAAGTAAAAAGCGTCTTTAAAATAAAGTGTTGAAAAACATGTCTTATTTTTTAACGATTTTTTGCTTTGTAGGCAAGATGCAAAAAGGAAACAAATTTAAAGACAATTTTATTAATTTTAAAGAATTTTTCTTAATTATTAAAGTCAAAAATTTTATCTTTCATGTTATGATACACATTTTTAAGTAAAATCACTTAATTATAAGGACATTAGAACTTCATTCAAAAGTTTATTGCCTTTTGGACAAGAAAACAAGTATATACAGCACTAAGTTCGGCCGGGCCGAACCTTAAATACCCACCACCATGAACCAAATATTAGGGTTTCCTTTGAAATTTTAGGAGGACTTGAGGACACTTCCCAAAGATAAATTTAAAGATTTCACCTATGAGGACTATATCAGATTCTGGATTTATAAGAACCATTTTTGTTTGAGTTTTAGAGGAATCATTAACATCTCTTGTAAGTGTGCAAGAAAATTATAAAATAACGTCTTGATTTGAAATCTTAAATATGTAGAAGTAAAATCTGGAAATTTTACATTGAGTTTCAAGCAATTCAAGTGAAGTCGGTCTATATGGAGGCATTACCAAATGGACCGAGCCTAAAATACTAGAATATTTACAATTTCAGGCAAATCAGATAAAAATTACGGTTTCTAGAAACCCAAGGAGTTAAATCGGGAGATCGTTCTTATGGGGGCTATACTAAAACATGGACCGCGGTGAGTAGCGGCACACCTCTTTATGACCCGAAAATACCTCTAGATTTCCAATTTCAGGTAAATTGAATAAAAACTGCGGTTTCTATAAGCCCAAGAAGTAAAATCGGGAGATCGGTCTATATGGGGGCTATACCAAAATATGGACCGATACTTACAATTTCTGGCACATGTATTTGTGGTCCTACAATACCTCTAGATTTCCAATTTAAGTAAATTGAATAAAAACTGCGGTTTCTATAAGCCCAAGAAGTAAAATCGGGAGATCGGTCTATATGGGGGCTATACCAAAACATGGACCGATACTCACCATTTTTGGCACACCTCTTTACGGTCATAAAATACCTCCAGATTTCAAATTTCAGGCAAATTGGATAAAAAATACGATTTCTATAAGCCCAAGACCCCAAATCGGGAGAATTTCTCCCTGATCAAGAATATATATACTTTATATAGTCGGAAATCGATATTTCGATGTGTTACAAACGGAATGACAAACTTATTATACCCCCGTCACCATTCTATGATGATGGGTATAAAAAACTTTATTTTAGAGAAATGCGTCTTCCATGTTAAGCAAAATTTGCATTCTTATTCTAAGGACATGGAATCTTTGACTTCACGACAATATTTTTTTCAGTGTAGAAAACTAAAAAATTAAATATAAATAAGATCGTTTAATTGCATTTATTTGACGTTCATTACAAACATCTTTGTAGTAATACGGGATGAAATTGACATTTGCCGTTTTTGAAAACAATTACTAAAAAACACGTTGTGTTTTCCCCAATGTACGTACGTACAAAAATACATATCGTACATTTTAAACGTTTACTCACACTACGCTAAGTACTAGCTAAATTTGAAATTACCTACACAGTGTAATTTCAAAGTTACACATTTCATTCAAGTAATATTTTATTCGGAGCGGAGCGGTTTTTCATTTGGAAACCGCTCCGCTCCCGCTCCGCTCCGGATTTTAGAAATGCCGCTCCCGCTCCGCTCCCGCTCCGGCAAAAAAAGGGCTTGCTCCGCTCCGCTCCACGCTCCGCTCCACGCTCCGCTCCGGATCCCTGGTTCTGAATCAAACTGCTCAAAAACTGAAAACCAAAACAAAACTGGGAAATATGAATTCAATAAAGTTTTATGCTTGATTTGTATAATTTTTTTTCAGGTCAGGAAAATTTTCTCATAATGGCGAATTTTTAACTAAAACAAAATCATTTCCATGAAATAAAAAAATAAATAAATAAATAAATTGACATTAGTGCCCTAGAGGGTTTATTTTTGTTGTGAGTTTGCTATGCACTATGGAAGTTTAAAATTACTTCATTTAACCCTGTTTTTCAAAATCTAAAGAGATAAACAACAAACTAACTACTTATGAATCTCTTTAGATTTGCATAACCCATTTTCCATATAGAAAAACTATTTGATTTTTTTTCGAAAAAAGAACTAAACTTTACCTGTGAAAAGATTCTATGAGAGAATACTCAATCTTATGTTATATGTGATCTAGCCCCTATTTCAGTTACCTTCATATGGTTAACTTTTTAAAAACCAACATAAATTCCAAGGATTTTTCCACCTCCCCCAAAATAATTCATATTATCGGAACAAAAATTCTAAGAACCTCATGTAAAGATGGGTAGTTACAGCAGTTTATACAACCTAGAGTATACATTAATGTCAGCCCCAAACTCCAGTTTTAGTTTCATATATAATAATACCCTCTCACCAACGCCCGCCCCCTCCCCACAAGACCTTTCTGAAAAAAAACTTTTATTATAGGGTTAAAAACTTACTCAAAACCACAAGATGAGGCTCTTTATATATTCATTGTATAAAAAAAAAACAAGCAGAACAGAGTTCAAAAAGCTTGAAAACAAAGCCAACTGGAAGAAAAAAATCAACGTAAAAGGAAACTTACAAAATTATGACTATTTTTTCAACTGGGTCATGTAATGAAAAATATTTTCTCTGGTTGGCAAAAGAAAACAAAAATTATATCCTCTCATCCGTAACGCCATAGCTTGTGTATGAGAAAATTTACTGACATTTTTTTTGAGAAAATAGGCTGAGACTAAGGCAGCGCCGTGACATCTTTGCCAAGAGAAAAAATAGCAAGAAAAAAAAACATCCTTAAGAGAAAGGAAAACTTTTATAATTTTCTATATGCAATCATCCATGGCTCTTTTCAACGATTCAATTTGTGTTTCCTTAGAATGTTTGACATCCTGATTTCTTAAGGAAATTCCAAGTTTCCTTGCAAATTGCCTTTGGCCAACATTCTTTAATGTCATCCAGCACATTTCTATGGGTCTATTTAAATAATTATTGTTTTTTTGTTTTCCTTTGGCAAAATTGAATTTTATTCAATTAATTTATTTTTTACTTTTCTTTCCTTGTTTTTTTCTAAGATTTCAATTTTTGGTAATGCCTGGTTTTTGTTGAATTTGTAAATGGTTATGGTGGTTATGGTTATATGGCATCACCTCATTAATATTCTGTTTGGCACTTTTGTCACTGTCAGCTCCATTCTGGTGTTCAGTTGGTTTTTCTTATTTTGTTTTTATGGTGGCATTTTATTGTCATTATCTTCATTTCTTATCGATGAACTGTTAAATCGGCACATGTTTGGCATTTATCCATTAAGGGTATGGTTGGAAGCGATTTTTTTTTGTGAAAATCTATGATTAAGAGTTCGGTTTTTAGCAAGTTATTGGTAAATCATTACAAAAAAAAAGAGAAATAAAATCTTGACTAAATTTTCTATAGAAATAACATTTTGACAAAAATTTCCATAGAAATAAAAATTTTGACAAAATTTTCCATAGAAATAAAATTTTGCAAAATTTTCCATAGCAATAAAATTTTGACAAAATTTTCTATAGAAATAAACATTTGACAAGATTTTTTAGAGAAATAAAATTTTGACAACATTTTCTATAAAAATAAAATGTTGGCAAAATTTTCTACAGAAATAAAATTTTGACAAAATTTTCTACAGAAATAAAATTTTGACAATATTTTCTATAGAAATAAAATTTTGACAAAATTTTCAATAGAGATAAAATTTTGACAAAATTTTCTTTAGAAATAAAATTTTGACAAAATTTTCTATGGAAATAAAATCTTGAGAAAATTTTCTATAGAAATAAAATTTTGACAAAATTTTCTATAGAAATAAAATTTTGACAATATTTTCTATAGAAATAAAATTTTGACAAAATTTTCAATAGAAATAAAATTTTGACAAAATTTTCTTTAGAAATAAAATTTTGACAAAATTTTCTATAGAAATAAAATCTTGAGAAAATTTTCTATGGAAATAAAATTTTGACAAAATTTTCTATGGAAATAAAATCTTGATAAAATTTTCTATAGAAATAAAATTTTGACAAAATTTTCTATAGAAATAAAATTTTCTAAAGAAATAACCATTTGACAAAATTTTCTAGAGAAATAAAATTTTGACAACATTTTCTATAAAAATAAAATGTTGGCAAAATTTTTTACAGAAATAAAATTTTGACAAAATTTTCTACAGGAATAAAATGTTGACAATATTTTCAATAGAAATAAAATTTTGACAAAATTTTCAATAGAAATAAAATTTTGACTATAGAAATAAAATTTTCTATAGAAATAAAATTTTGACTAAGTTTTCTAGAGAAATAAAATTTTGACAAAATTTTCTATAGAAATAAAATTTTTACAAAATTTTCTATAGAAATAAAATAGTGACAAAATTTTCTATAGAAATAAAATTTTGAGACATTTTGCTATAAAAGTAAATTTCTATAGAAAACAAATTTTGCAAAATTTTCCATAGAAATAAAATTTTAACAAAATATTCCATAGAAATAAAATTGTGAAAAAATTTTCCATAGAAATAAAATTTTGACAAAATTTTCTATAGAAATAACATTTTGACAAAATTTTCTATAGAAATAAAGTTTTGAAAAAATTTTCTATAGAAATAAAGTTTTGAAAAAAATTTCTATAGAAATAAAATTTTGAGAAAATTTTCTATGAAAATAAAATTTTGAAAAATTTTCTATAGACATAAAATTTGGCAAAATTTTCTATAGAATTAAAATTTTGGCAAAATTTTCTATAGAAATAAAATTTTGACAAAATTTTCTATAGAAATAAAATTTTGAAAAAAAAATTCTATAGAAATAAAATTTTGAGAAAATTTTCTATGAAAATAAAATTTTGAAAAATTTTCTATAGACATAAAATTTGGCAAAATTTTCTATAGAAATAAAATGTTGACGAAATTTTCTATAGAAATAAAATGTTGACAAAATTTTCTATAGAAATTAAATTTTGACAAAATTTTCTATAGAAATAAAATTTTGACAACGTTTTCGATAGAAATAAAATTTTTACAAAATTTTCTATAGAAATAAAATTTTGACAACATTTTCTATAAAAATAAAATTTTGAGAAATTTTTCTATAGAAATAAAATTTTTAGAAGATGTTCTATAGAAATGCAATTTTGACAAAATTTTCTATTGAAATTCAATTTTGATAAAATTTTTTATAGAAATAAAATTGTGACAAAATTTTCTATAGAAATAAAATTTAAACAAAATTTTCTATAGAAATAAAATTTTTAGAAGATGTTCTATAGAAATGCAATTTTGACAAAATTTTCTATAGAAATACAATTTTGATAAAATTTTCTATACAAATAAAATTTTGACAAATTTTTCTATAGAAATAAAATTTTGACAAAATTTTCTATAGAAATAAAATTTTGACAAAATTTTCTATTGAAATTCAATTTTGATAAAATTTTCTATAGAAATAAAATTTTGAAAAAATTTTCTGTAGAAATAAAATTTTGACAAAATTTTCTATAGAAATAAAATTTTGACAAAATTTTCTATAGAAATAAAATTTTGAGAAAATTTTCTATAGAAAAAAAATTTTGAGAACATTTTCTATAGAAATAAAATTTTGAGAACATTTTCTATAGAAATAAAATTTTGAGAAAATTTTCTATAGAAATAAAATTTTGAGAAATTTTTCTATAGAAATTAAAATTTGGGAAATTTTTCTATAAAAATAAATTTCTATAGAAATAAAATTTTGACAAAATTTTCTATGGAAATACAATTTTGACAAAAATTTCTATTGAAATAAAATCTTGCAATAGCAATAAAATTTTGACAAAATTTTCTATAAAAATAAAATTTTGATAAAATTTTCTATAGAGAAATAAAATTTTGACAAAATTTTCCATTGAAATAAAATTTTGACAAAATTTTCCATAGAAATAAAATTTTGACAAAATTTTCTATAGAAATAAAATTTTGACAAATAGGCAAATTTAATTCGCACATTAAAAATTGGCCTTACCATTAATTGCAATGACTTCATTGCATCAAAAATAAAAATATATTTTTCTATTATCCATGACTTAATATCTAAGAATTTTATTTCTTTCAAATAGATCTTACTCAAGAGTGATGTTATCATTTTATATGCAGGCTGATATCGAAAAATGATTAATATCTTGTGGCTGCTGTTAATAAAGATTCCAATGTAGATGTTTACCTAAAAATAAAAAAATTAAGAGGAATTATTTAAATAATCACATATGGTGGTATTTAAACTAAAATAGTAATCTAAAAAAATCATAAAAATAAGAAACCATTTTAAAAAGTACCTAAACAAAGAAATCATTGGCCTTATTTCTCCAGAAATGGATGGGACCACGTTTAAAAATAATAGCGAATTCATATAGGGTATAATTTCATATGGTGGCGTCAATTCGTTAATGTTGTTTTAATGATTTATGGTAATTTATGGTGACTCTAGTAGGCGATATTAGTATGGCTACATTACATTGCGATCATTTTGAACTTGAAATCACTTCTTGTATGGCTGACTCTATTGTTTTCTTTTCTACTTTTCTCTGGATTATAAATCGAATATTGTATTCCAATTTGGCCGTTTTCTTGCAAAGAGGAAAGCCAATAAAACAAACCGAATCTCATAAAAATATAAATCATTTACTGTCACAATACTAAAGATATGTGGATGTTTGTAGGTTGTTTTTCGATGGTCCATTCAATTGACCTTGACTATAAACGCCATAGCATCCAATATGGTAGGGACTGTATTTCTGAGATAGCTTTTTTGTGAACTTGTTTTTTTTTTCGGAAGAAAAAAGTGTAATACAAACAGTTTTCGTAATGTTCACATAAAAGTCTAAAGCCAGCAACAGAATACAGCGAAGCAATATCGCTAGCCTTTCAAGAAAAGTGGTATAGTTTATTGCTTAACATAATTTGCCAATTTTTTAATATCTCCATTTTCAGTACTGAAGAGTTATTTCTTTGTACGTAGGCTTACGCATAATATATTGTGTGGATTATTGTAGCCCAGCACAAAAAAAAAATAACTTCCAAAAAAGAAGTTTGGATGCCCGACTTGTGATCCGGAAGTAGTGCAAAATTGGATCATCTGAATTTTACATGGAAGTAGTTTATTTTCGGATCCTTTGCATTTCTTTGGAAGTTATTCGTTGTAAGTTAATTTGAATGAAGAAAATTTCTCCATTTATTTTTAGCAATATTTTTTATTACACTTTTATTTTCTAGTTATCTAATTTTTTACAATTAGAAAATTGATTTTCTATTTTTTTTTGCGAAATGTAATTGCCCAAAATTATAATTTTGAATGTAAAGGGCCAAATAGTGTATTTTCTAAGACTGGTCGAAAAAAATCACATCGAAAGTGGATAACATTGATGGAAGATACTTTTAAAAAGAAATATTTGTGGAACATCTTCAAATTTTTTTACTGGGATATTGATGATGATAATCGTTACCATTAGAATAAGTAATTGAAAATATAGCGTCCAAAAAGTTATTTTCGTATTTTGTCAATAGATGTCGTTGTCTTGTCATACACACAAATTTTTTCTTTTTCAGATTCAATCACAAAATTAATTCATCCAATTAATTTTTTAATTGAAATGTCTCCAATCACAGAAATGATAGTATCAATTAAAAAATTAATTGACAGTCAATTAAAAAATTTATTGACAGTAAATTAAAAAATTAATTGATGCTATCAATGTGTGTGATTGAGTTTTGTTTCAATTAAAAAATTTGTTGAATCAATTAAATTTTTAATTGAATATTTTTTAAAACTCTAAGATTTTAATTGGAAAAATTTTCGTTAAATTTTCTTCTGTGTTGGCTTGATGACAATAAAAGATTTAAGCTGAAATCAAAAAACAACAATAATGGTTGAAGAGAAACTAACAATAACAAACAAAACGGATTTTGTAGATATTGAAAAATGGCTATAACTCTTCAGAATTGTGTTAAAATGAAATGTATAAACTTTTCGGAGACAATGCTGTACCATCACGGTAAATTTTTTACTGCTTGGTAGAATTCTCGATGTTTTGGTAAATTCTATAGAAATAATATTTTCGCAAAATATTCTATAGAAATAAAATTTTGGCGAAATTTTCTATAGAAATAAAATTTTGACAAAATTTTCTATAGAAATAAGATTTTGACAAAATTTTCTATAGATATAAAATTTTGACAAAATTTTCTAGAGAAATAAAATTTTTACAAAATTTCCCAAAGAAATAAAATTTTAACAAAATTTTCTATAGAAATAAAATTTTGACAAAATTTTCTATAGAAATAAAATTTCGACAAAATTTTCTATAGAAATAAAATGTTGACAAAATTTTCTATAAAAATACAATTTTGATAAAATTTTGTATAGAAATAAAATTTTGACAAAATTTTCTATAGAAATAAAATTTTGACAAAATTTTGTATAGAAATAAAATGTTGACAAAATTTTGTATAGAAATAAAATGTTGACAAAATTTTCTATAGAAATAAAATTTTGACAAAATTTTCCAGAGAAATAAAATTTTTGACAAAATTTTCCAGAGAAATAAAATTTTGACAAAATCTTCTATAGAAATAATATTTTGACAAAATTTTCTATAGAAATAAAATTTCGACAAAATTTTGACAAAATTTTCTATAGAAATAAAATTTCGACAAAATTTTGACAAAATTTTCTATAGAAATAAAATTTTGATAAAATTTTCTATAGAAATAAAATTTTGACAAAATTTTCTATAGAAATAAAATGTTAACAAAATTTTCTATAAAAATAAAATTTTGACAAAATTTTCTTTAGAAATAAAATTTTGACAACATTTTCTATAGAAATAACATTTTGACAAAATTTTCTAGAGAAATAAAATTTCTACAAAATTTCCCAAAGAAATAAAATTTTAACAAAATTTTCTAAAGAAATAAAATTTTGACAAAATTTTCTATAGAAATAAAACTTTGACAAAATTTTCTATAGAAATAAAACTTTGAAAAAATTTTCTCCAGAAATAAACTTTTGACAAAATTTTCTATTGAAATTCAATTTTGATAAATTTTTTTATAGAAATAAATTTTTTGCAAAAGTTTCTATAGAAATAAAATTTTGCAAAATTTTCTACAGAAATAAAATTTTGAAAAAATTTTCTATTGAAATTCAACTTTGATAAAATTATCTATAGAAATAAAATTTTGACAAAATTTTCTATAGAAATAAAATTTTGAAAAAAAATTCTATAGAAATAAAATTTTGGCAAAATTTTCTATAGAAATAAAACTTTGACAAAAATTTCTATAGAAATAAAATTTTGACAAAATGTTCTATAGAAATAAAATGTTGACAATATTATCTACAGAAATAAAATTTTGACAAAATTTTCTATAGAAAAAATTTTGACAAAATTTTCTATAGAAATAGGATTTTAACAAAATTTCCTAGAGAAATAAACTGTTTTATAGAAACAAAATTTTAACAAAATTTTCTAGAGATATAAAATTTTGACAAAATTTTCTATAGAAATAAAATTTTGACAAGATTTTCTATAGAAATAAAATTTTGACAAAATTTTCTAAAGAAATAATATGTTGAAAAAAAAATTTCTATAGTAATAAAATTTTGACAAAATTTTCTATAGAAATACAATTTTGACAAAATTTTCTATAGAAATACAATTTTGACAAAATTTTCTATAGAAATACAATTTTGACAAAATTTTCTAAAGAAATAAAATGTTGAAAAAAAATTTCTATAGAAATAAAATTTTGACAAAATTTTCTATTGAAATAGAATTTTGACAAATTTTTCTATATTTTGACAAATTTTTCTATAGAAATAAAATTTTGACAAATTTTTATATAGAAATAAAATTGTGACAAAAATTTTACATAGAAATAAGATTTTGACATAACTTTCTATAGAAGTAGAATTTTGACAAAATTTTCTATATTGCAAAAGTGCCATATTGGACTACTTTTAGGTATAGCCCCCATATTAACCGACCCTCATATTTGTCTTGCGGAGTATACTGCAAGAGCATATTTCATGCCATCCGGTTGATACTTGATATGTGATATTAACAAAGTGAGCAAATATCAGCCTATCCGATTGAAATTTGGTACATGATGTTAGTATATGCCCTCGAAAACCCGTGCAAACAATTTTTCCATATTGGTCCATAATTATATATAGCTCCCATATAGATTCGGCCTAGTCGAACTTTCGGCCGTATTTACTTGTTTGTTTTTGTTGTTTTTTTTTGTGCAATAAAAATAAAGATTATGTTGAGTGTTAGGTGGAAGCTGATTTGTAATAAAAAAAAGTATTGTCAAAAAATCGCAAGCAAAAAAAGTGGAAATTATTTAGATTTGATGCCTTCAAACGGCCGACAAAGCCATCACACTCTGCATGAAAGTTACTCTGCGGTATTTTGGTCCATTCCCGGCGAAGCTCCGTTTTGAGATGATCGGTGTTTTCTACGGCCAACTTTCTAATGCCCAAACTAGTTGACAAGCATTATATGCTTGCACTTAAAAATAATGTGCTCAATTCGGTAACTGTATGTTTGTAAAGAATAAAATGAACTGTCGCTGGTTTATGTCAGCTGTCTGGCAAGCGGTTTGGGAATGCTAGCAGTTGTTTGCAGTACATATTAGCCACCCTCTGCAAGTTGGTTATATTCACCGTTAACTTATCTCTACGTCTTTGATTTTTTTGTTCAATTTTCCTTGGTGAAAGTTTTTCTAGGTTTAAGCAATAAATTTAGCTTAATGTTCAACTAATAGCCACTACCTTTCAACATTTATCATGCAGATAATTACAAAATGATATGAAACATTGATATCAGTTTAAATCCAAATGTATTTTATAAGCATTTAATATAATTGCTACAACACTCGATCTGGGTACTCCAAAACAATAGGGAGTTTATTTTGAAAAATGACCTAAGTCCAATTTAAAATAAAAATGGAAGTAGGGGGAAATTATGGGCCTTATTTATAACATAAAAAAAATTAATTTAAAATTAATTATTATTATTAGTAATTGCTCAAACTTATTTTCAATTATGGATTTATACCATTTTCAATGGAAAATTTTCCTCCTTCGGTTTTTCTGAAACCCAGCCGATATTATTTTTGCTTTTGCGGTCTATGGAGTTTTCAATTTCAATTGAATTTGTATCGTATATCCCATAAATGTTATGAATATTGAATTTTTTTCAAGTGCAATACAATAATGTTGAGGTTCTAGCACGTTTCTGATGTGGTCGTTGGTAGTTGGTGGCTTGGTGCTTGGCTGGTTATTCGGTATGCATGAAATTCAGTTTCCCACTCGTATTAGCATATCCATAGAGTCATGCATTCATTCACTCGTTCATGCAAGCAGTCAGTCAGTGAAACAAAAAGATACTTGTATCCATTGGATATGCTGCTGATGTTGTTGTTGTTTTTTTGTTTTAACTCTTGAGTATCTACTTTCAGTTATGCAATGTACTATGGCAAAGAGGGACCATTGAAGGCGTAGTAGGTTTTAAATTTCAAGTGACTATCCATTTGACCTCTAATGTATGATTCAATTTGCTTTTTGCTTTTTGTTTTTTCAATGTTAATGTCATGTGAAATTTTTTTGGCTTATTGTTTTATTAATTGCAGTGTGGATTACCAAATTGTTTGTAATTAATTTTGACAATTTTTAAAATTATTTTGTATTCGTTTTTACTTGTTTTGTTTTTGAGACATTGTGTGGTATGAAATTTTAGTTGTTTATTCCATAATTGAAATTAGTTTCGATTACAAAGGCACGGATATTATATGAGAAACTCATATAATATTCACATTGATCGCATAATTTTAAAGATTTACTCACCACACAAAAATTGGCTTCCTCGCAAGAACGAGAACACTGATCAGCCAGGTTATGCGATTGGAACAATTGATAATCAGGAGGAAAAAAATTTTATTTCTATAGCAAATTTTGTCAAAATTCTCTTTCTACTTATACTTATATCAAAATTTTATTTTTATAGAAAATTTTGCAAAATTTTATTTCTATAGAAAATTTTATCAAAATTTTATTTCTATAGAAAATCTTCTAAAAATTTTATTTCTATGGAAAATTTCGTAAAAATTTTATTTCCATAGAAATTTTTTTTCTATTGAAATTTTTCTCCAAATTTTATTTCTATAGAAAATTTTCTCAAAATTGTTGTTTCTATAAAAAACTAGCGTAACCCGGCCCGCTTCGCTGCGCCTTCCGAAGCGTATTTGGAGGAACATTTTGCATTAACTTAGTCAACTATATCCTTCGTGCTGAAAACAAATTCGAAAAGATTTCAATTCTTTTAAACAAATCGGACTACTTGATTTTTCGTTTATAGGTACAAATACGGCGGGAGAGGGTGTACCTTTTCCTCCAAATTTTTTTAATAATTTTCTGTATTCAAGTTGTTGGACAATCTTCTATATTTCTTGTGAATTTTAAGTGGGGTTTGTCAAGGAAAGGTATCCTTCTCCTCAACATATCTGAAAATTAAGCACTATATTATAATAACATACAAAGAATTACTGTTTCCCATCCAATAAATCGGAAAAAGCAAAAGTAGTAAAACAATTTACCACATTAACATTTGCTATAATGTTGGAAAATGATGCACCCTCTACGTTGGCTGCCAATTTCATGTAAATTTAGGTTCTTTACTAAAAAGAAGTCTGGCAGAAGCCTGTACAAAAATCATAAAATTATGTACCGAGTTCCCATTTACGGACAACCCTCTACTTTCAACTTAAGAAAAAAAAACGGACAAAAGGGAACCCTCTCTTTACTAAAATGAAGACTAAAAAGAAGTCTGGCAGAGGCCTGTACAAAAATCATAAAATTATGTACCGAGTTCCCATTTACGGACAACCCTCTACTTTCAATTTAAGAAAAAAAAAACGGATAAAAGGGAACCCTCCCCCCACCTTCGCTCCACTCCGACCTGATATCGGACTATCACGTACCCTATATTAATTTCGCAACTACTCAATGGTCCCTATAAATTCTATCGAAGTAAATCGATAAAGTTTATTTCAATTTTCCCCTTCCCCGAACCAGATATCGAAAAATCATATACTAATTTAAAAATTATGTATAAATTTAATCACCTCCTGCCACGTCCCTTTAAATTTCAAGTAGATCGGAGATGTTTAAATTTTGCTCTATTGTTTTAAAGGGACGTCACTTCCCCGATACAATATCGACACCCCTAACCTTCCCTGAAAATTCTTGAAACTTTCCTTCAAGTGTGGGGCAAGGAAGGTTGCCTCTTCGTTCATAACCTTCCCCCACTGTTTTTGTAAATTTCAAGAAAACTTAAATTTTTTTGTAGTTTTAGAGGAGGACTTCCTCCCCGACCAAATGTCGAAAAGCGTATCTTTTGTAAACGTCCCAGAAAATGTCAAGCAAATTATAAGCCTAAAGGGGCGGCCTCTCTTCCGTCCAAATATTACAAAATCAGGTATCAACTATTACGGTTGACGGAGGTTACGATCTCTCCCAAGTCCTCTGTAAATTTCAAGTAACTCGGTAAAGTTTAATTGTTTCTCTGTATGTACTTAAGAGAAGCGGATGTCTCCCTATGCCCTTTTTTTTTTAATAAAAAATCAGGAACCTGATATAAATTTCGTAACCCATTTTTTCTGTAAAATTTCAGTCGGTGGAGTTAAGTTTTGTTTGAACTTTCAAAAAAAAAAAAAAATAATAAAATTTGGGCAAAGAGTGGTTCCCCTCCCCGACCAAATATCGAAAAATAATGTAGCGGATTTTTGTCTACATGCCAACCCCAACATTCAATGAAAATTTCAAGCAAATCGCATAATTTTGTTCCAAGTTTCAAAAAGTAGGGCAAGGGGGAGGTCCCCCTCCCCATCCACATATGAAATCATCGGGTACCCCATATTAATTCCATAACCTCAACACATGTTCTCTGTAAATCTCAGATAATTTAGAGAATTTTAATTTTTTCACTGTACTTTAAAAAAAGTCGAACAAAGGAGAGGCCCTCCTCCGCCACCAAATATCGAAATAAAAAGTAGCGGATCTTTGTCTAGATGCCAACCCCAATCTTCAACGAAAATTTCAACCAAAACGGTCAACTTTGGTCCAATTTTCAAAAAGTCCTACAAAGGTGAGGTCCCCCTCCGCGACCAGGTGTCAAAAAATGAGGTACCCTATTTTCACCACATGAACGCCCCCTACGATCTATGAAAGTTTCAAGTAAATCGGTTCAGCCGTTTCGGAGCCAACTCGGTACATACAAACAAACAAATAAACAAACATAAATTGAATTTTATATATATAGATTTCTCAAGTTTTGTTAAAATTTTATTTTTATAGAAAATTTTGTCGAAAATTTATTTCTATAGAATATTTTCCATTTTTTTCTATAGAAAATTTTGTCAAAATTTTATTTCTATTGCAAATGTTCTCAAAAAAAATTTTTTTAATGGACATTTTTTTTTCAAATTTTATTTCTATAGAAAATTTTTCAAAATTTTTGTTTCGTTTTGTTTGTTATTGTTGGCTTCTCTTCAATCGTTATTGTTGTTTTTGATCTCAGCTTAAAGCCATGCATTGACTAAACTACAAGTGTAGCTTAACCGACAGAGGAAAAGTATGCTTGTCAAATTTATTTGGGCAAAGCCCTATAGACTGCAAGATGGTTGGATGTACAGCTGTTTCGGAATTACCACATTCCTCATCAGCATCCTCTACTTGCAGCAAAACTATCAACCAATTATCAGAATAAATTCGGGTAATTCACTCAACCCAAAGTGAAATACACTTGAACCTTCCGAAAAAGGGTTTAATAGTCGGCTACTGCCTAAACAAATTTGCAAGCATATCTCTTTTCCTTTGCCAAACTCAAATCATCGATTTGTATTTAGTTGGCTGGGTTTGTTTTTGAGCGTGCTTTCTCTATCTTCATTCGTTTTTTTTGTTATTGTTGGCTTCTCTTCAGTCGTTATTGTTGTTTTTGATCTCAGCTTAAAGCCATGCATTGACTAAACTACAAGTGTAGCTTAACCAATAAAAAATTTTGTTAAAATTTTGATTCTATAAAAAATTTCTCAATTTTTGTAAAAATTTTATTTCTAAGGAAAATTTTGTCAAAATTCTGCTTCTATAAAAACTTTTATCAAAACTTTATTTCTATAGAAAATGTTGTCAAAATTTTATTTATATAGAAAATTTTATTTCTATTTTCTATAGAAATAAAATTTTGTCAAAATTTTATTTCTACAGAAAATTTTGTCAACATTTTATTTCTATAGAAAAATTTCTCAAAATTTTTTCTATTGAAAAATTTCTCCAAATTTTATTTCTATAGAAATTTTTCTCAAAATTTTTGTTTCTATAGAAAATTTTGTCAAAATTTTGTTTCTATAAAAAATTTCTAAATTTTTGTTAAAATTTTTGTCGAAAATTTATTTCTATAGAATATTTTCCATTTTTTTTTTATAGAAAATTTTGTCAAAATTTTTTCCAAATTTTATTTCTATAGAAAATTTTTTCAAAATGTTTCTATAGAATATTTTGTTAAAATTTTGATTCTATAAAAAATTTCTTAATTTTTGTAAAAATTTTATTTCTATAGTAAATTTTGTCAAAATTCTCTTTCTATAAACACTTTTATCAAAATTTTATTTCTATAGAAAATTTTGTCAAAATTTTATTTATATAGAAAATTTTATTTCTATAGAAAATCTTCTAACAATTTTATTTCTATAGAAAATTTTGTCAAAAATTTAATTTCCATAGAAAAATTTCTCTAAATTTTTTCTATTGAAATTTTGCTCCACATTTTATTTCTATAGAAAATTTTCTCAAAAGTTTTGTTTCTATAGAAAATTTTGTCAACATTTTGTTTCTATAAAAAATTTCTCAATTTTTGTTAAAATTTTATTTTTATAGAAAATTTTGTCGAAAACGTATTTTTTTAGAATATTTTCCATTTTTTTCTACAGAAAATTTTGTCAAAATTTTAATTCCATAGAAAAATTTCTCAAAATTTTTTTTATTGAAAATTTTCTCCAAATTTTATTTCTATAGAAAAATTTGTCAAAATTTTATTTCTATAGAATTTTGTTGGTATAAAAAATGTTGTCAACTTTTTGAGCCATTGCATTTTTGTTATTAATTGGTTCAGTTCTTCGTAATATTCCGTCAGATTTTTTTGTATATAAAATAAAATTCTATTTCCAATTCAACCGTAACACTACTTGTGGTTTCTAATCCCGCCGATCTTTTTAATTGGCAAATATTAGATCTAAGCGATAAATTAAATTAAATTCTCCTTTTGCTCGATAAATTAACCTTTTAACATTGATCATATTCAGCGTTTCGTTTTTTTTTTTTTCATTCAACAAACTCATGTAGCCATAAACATGAAATGAACTTCCCATTGCAACATCAGAGTATGATCTCCTACAAAGAAGATCAGAAATATTACCAGCAGCCAATAACTTGCTATATTTAGCAATAGGGTGAGCTTATTAGCAGCACGACAATGCCTGGCCATAATGATCATCATGAAGGTGATGGGACAATGACGCTTTTGGCATGTAATCAATTGGCCATGTCTGGAAAATGACAACAAATTCTGTATAAGTTTTTTGTTTCTGTTCTAAACTCTAGAGACCGGTGTATCAAGTATTTTTTTCTTTCTATTTTTGTCATTGTTAATAGTGCTCGCAAAGGCTTTGTTCTCTGTTTGGTATAGGTCATCTCCAAGATACATGGATCTTCTCCCCTCTTTCCAATGAAAATCTTTTGTTTTGTTTTTTCTTACACAAATTAGTGGATCTTTGAGAAGTGATCGTTTGTGTGTAGTGTTTTTTTTTTAACGTTCGGACATAAGCACTGGCTCTGAGTCATACAGAATTCCAGTGAATTTTTTATTAGTGTACACCCTTAGTTTCATCTGTGATGGGGAGAAAGGGAAATAATATTAGAAATTATTTTTTTTTCGTTTTGTTTCATTTAGCATTAATTATTAGCTTGAAGCATCCATCAACACTTTGGAGGCTTTATGACGCTATTCGACTTTTTTTTTTTACTGTCTGCCAGTCCCATTGTCGAAATGTTTATTTTTTTCAAAATTATTTTCTTTTTGGTTTTTTGGGGGTTCTTTACCAAATGTGTAAAATTTTGAAATTTGTAATAGACACTCATTTTTTGTTTTTGGATGAGGGCTAACAGCATCTACAATTTGAGCACGTATTGACCCAGTAAACTATCACACTGGTGGGTGCTAAACAAATCAATCACCAAACCAATTAATTTGATTGTAATACCAAATGTGGGAGATGTTTGATTGAAGAATCGATTTCGAAAGTGGTTTCATATAACATGTAGATAATTTAATAAATTGATTCGTTAAATAAAACAATGCGAATTAAAAGAAATGTATTGTAATAAATATTATTTTATACTCTGTTGAATATACTCAAAAAAACTAAACAAGAATCAAATAATGTGGTTCGGAAATGTAGGCCAATTTTTAAAATTTGTGAAAATAGTTGTGGATGAGAAAATTCTTCGACAAAATTAATTTTGTGCACTTGTTAAAGAAATTTCTTATTTTGAAGGAAAAAGTGGAGTTATAAATGTCCTAAAATTAAGTGAAAATTAATTACATTTTAATTATTTAATCTCATTTCATTTATTGTATTTCAATTTTTTTTATTTAATTTTATGTTTATAGAAAATTTTGTCAAAATTTTATTTCTATAGAAAATTTTGTCAAAATTTCATTTCTATAGAAAATTTTGTCAAACTCTCATTCCTATAGAAAATTTTGTCAAAACTTCATTTCTATAGAAAACTTTGTCAAAATTTCATTTCTATAGAAAATTTTGTCAAAATTTCATTTCTATAGAAAATTTTGTCAAAATTTTATTTCTATAGAAAATTTTCTCAAAATTTTATTTCTATAGAAAATTTTGTCAAAATTTTATTTCTATAGAAAATTTTTCAAAATTTTATTTCTATAGAAAAATTTGTCAAATTTTTTTTCTATAGAAAAATTTGCCAAAAATTTTGTCAAACTTTCATTCCTATAGAAAATTTTGTCAAAACTTCATTTCTATAGAAAACTTTGTCAAAATTTCATTTCTATAGAAAATTTTGTCAAAATTTCATTTCTATAGAAAATTTTGTCAAAATTTTATTTCTGTAGAAAATTTTGTCAAAATTTTATTTCTACAGAAAATTTTGTCAACATTTTATTTCTATAGAAAATTTTGTCAAAATTTTATTTCTATAGAAAATTTTGTCAAAATTTTATTTCTATAGAAAATTTTGTCCAAATTTTATTTCTATAGAAAATTTTGTCAAAATTTTATTTCTATAGAAAATTTTCTCAAAAATTTCATTTCTATAGAAAATCTTGTCAAAATTTTATTTCTATAGAAAAATTTGTCAATTTTTTTTTCTATAGAAAATTTTGCCAAAAATTTTGTCAAACTTTCATTCCTATAGAAAATTTTGTCAAAACTTCATTTCTATAGAAAATTTTCTCAAAATTTTTTTTTACAGAAAATTTTGTCAAAATTTCATTTCTATAGAAAATTTTGTTAAAATTTTATTTCTATAGAAATTTTTGTCAAAATTTCATTTCTATAGAAAATTTTGTTAAAATTTTATTTCTATAGAAATTTTTGTCAAAATTTCATTTCTATAGAAAATTTTGTCAAAATTTTATTAGTATAGAAAATTTTGTCCAAATTTTATTTCTATAGAAAATTTTGTCAAATTTTATTTCTATAGAAAATTTTGTCAAAATTTTATTTCTATAGAAAATTTTGTCCAAATTTTATTTCTATAGAAAATTTTGTCAAAATATTATTTCTATAAAAAAAAATTGAAAATTTTATAGAAAATTTCGTCAAAATTTTATTTCTGTAGAAAATTTTGTCAAAATTTTATTTCTGTAGAAAATTTTGTCAAAATTTAATTTCTATAGCAAATTTTGTCAAAATTTCATTTCTATAGAAAATTTTGTCAAAGTTTTATTTCTATAGAAATGTATGTCAAAATTTTTTATAGAAAATTTTGTTAAAATTTTATTTCTATAGAAAATTTTGTCAAAAATTTATTTCTACGGAAAAAATTGTCAAAAATTTTTTCTATAGAAAATTTTGCCAAAATTTTATTTTTATAGAAAATTTCGTCAAAATTTTATTTCTATAGAAAATTTTGTCAAAATTCTATTTCTGTAGAAAATTTAGTCAAAAATTGTTTTTCTATAGAAAACGAGACTTTTTAGGCACACCTTTTTCAAAAGTTTTTTTTAATTTAAATTTAATTTTAATATAAATTTAAATTGTGGCAAATATAAGATTTTAAATTTATGTTAAATTAAAATTTATATTAAATTTAAACTTTTGTACCAAGGTCGGGCAAGTTTTGTACCATCCCTTTTGGGAGCCACCGTGGTGCAATGGTTAGCATGCGCGCCTTGCATACACACGGTCGTGGGTTCGATTCCTGCTACGACCGAACACCAAAAAGTTTTTCAGCGGTGGATTATCCCACCTCAGTAATTCTGGTGACATTTCTGAGGGTTTCAAAGTGGTTTCACTACAATGTGGAACGCCGTTCGGACTCGGCTATAAAAAGGATGTCCCTTGTCATTGAGCTTAACATGGAATCGGACAGCACTCAGTGATAAGAGAGAAGTTCACCACTGTGGTATCACAATGGACTGAATAGTCTAAGTGAGCCTGATAAATCGGGCTGCCACATAACCTAACCTACCATCCCTTCCGCAATGTGACGGGATCTTTGTCGCAGTAATGCAGGGTGATATACTTCAGGACCGGTTAACATTTAGCATTCTATCCAGCCAGAGATGTTTGTACAATTTGGTTCACTTGTACTAAATTTGGTACCGTTCGTATTATACAGTTGTACTACAAAGACCTATTTAGTACAATTGGAAATATTCAGTTTGTTTTCGAAATGAAAAAGTTCATTCTTTCGCAGGAAAAAAATTAACTTCTTTTATCGGAAACTAAATTTTCGAAGAACGAAGTTTTTTTAATAAAGTTTTCGATTTAGAAAAGGTAGTAAAGTCGACTATTACAAAAATGTTTTCTCAATTGATGGACAACTGGTAGAAGACATTTTCTGATTCTCATTATAATCACTATCTCCTTTGCCAGAGTTAGTTTGCCACATCACTTTGTTTCCTAAATTTTGTATGCTAGGTTATTTTCGCCATGATGATAATCATTCTCGGCCTCTTATACTTGCCACAATTTATGTTTATTTATTTTGGGAATGTGGTGTTTGTTTTCTAGTACATTTTTCGCCTGCTGCCTTTGCTGCGCTATCATAGATTTTTATTTAGATTTGACTTAGATAGATCCCATACATAGACTCAAGTCCTCGGCACACATAAATTTTGCAAAGAACTTTGGTGATGTGCCATAATTTGTACTGATTGTAAAAACGATTGTAAACGACTTTTTGACCCAATTTAATTTAGAAAAATCATAAAATGCTGAATACCACAATAGGCTTTGGTCTGCCACACTCTGAGGGGTAGATGGTGAGTTTTTTATAAAGAAGTGTGTTTAACTCCTGGGTTAGAGGGGGTATTGGTGGCACAGCTGTGAATGAAGTATTCAATGGACACTAATTCCTGTGGTGTATGTGTGGACTGTATGTTGGGGGGTTTGGAGGCACAAGTGGAGTTACTCGTTGGAGCCGAAGAGCGAACGTCAGGTCTCACGCAATGAGAAATTATATCAGCGCCGAAAGAATAATAGAGAAAATGAGAAACACAATCGTTACACTAGGGGAATTCGGAGTTTATTGGTTATGCTCACCGTTGGAGGTTTGGGAATGAACAGAACAGTTCTAGCTTTCTAAACCTACCAAGAAACTTACATACGTATATATTTAGGTATTCACAATAGTAATCGATAAATTTAAGAGCGATTTTTAATCTTTTAAGCAGTATTTAATTCACAATAATTCATTTTGTAATCATATCTTTAAGATATAAGTCTAAACGGTTGTTTAGACATACTCCCGCCTCGACTTTACTTTGGTGATGAACACAAAACAGAGGCTAAGGCTCGTATGGCTTCGGATAAAATTCTTTGATTCGATGAGGTTTGATTCGGGGTTGAGCTGTTGTTGGAGGCCTCGTTGGTGTCACTGTTAGCATTGTTCCCAGAGTGTGAGCGATCATAGTTGATGTTACTGGTGGTGGTCGATCTAGTTTTTTGTTCAGCATAATTTGGGTGTAACAACGTGTTGTGTGGTCTTCCGCATCTTCTGCACATATTTCTAGAACGACAGTCACGAAATCTATGGCTTCTGGCAAGGCAATTGACGCAATAAACCTCTTTTAAAACCCAAATGTTCCGCTGCTTCGGATTCATCCTTAAAAATTTGGGACAAACCTTTAGCGCATGAAATTGATTGCATAATTTACACTTGTAAAAGTTTTGTGCTCGTCGTTTATGATGCATGTTTGACCTGAAATGTATTATATTATTAATGGGTGTGAGTATTAGTAATGGGAATAGTGATAGCTCAAAAAATAAAGTTCTTATAGCGGTTCTGATTCATAATCATTCTGGCGGAAAGGTAAATAGCATAACTTTGCTATAGGTCGAGTAATAATTCCAGTTGCTGTACGTACATCCGCAACGCGTACTTTCGTATCAGCCCCAGAATATGTTTTTATAATTCTTCCCAAGAGCCATTCGCACGGTGGGAGTAGATCATCCATTACAACAACCAAATCATCTACTTTTAAGTTCAATGAAGGGGATTTCCATTTGTACCGTTTGTGCATGGTTTTTAAATATTCTTCCTTCCATCTGAGAGCGAATTGATGGTGAAGAGCTTTTAATTTAATCCACTTGTTTATCACGGATATTTTTGGGGATATAGGTTCTGGAAGAGCGAGCAATGGAGAACCTCTCAAAAAGTGGCCAGGAGTTAAGGCCGTGAGATCAGAGGGATCCTCCGTCATGGCTGAAATCGGCCGTGAGTTTAATATTCCTTCTATTCGAGCTAGAACAGTTGAGAGCTGCTCAAATGTGAATCTGTGAGCGCCGGCAAGCTTCTTAAAATGGGTTTTGAAGCTTTTAACTGCCGCTTCCCATAGACCTCCCATATGAGGTGCATGCGGTGGTATAAATTTCCACTCGAAACCGTGTAGTAGATACTTTTGAGAAATATCTGTTGAGGTTGTTTGCAAAAATTGGGCGAATTCCCGCAGAAGGGATCTGCTGGCTCCAACGAAATTGCGACCGTTGTCAGAGTAAATCCTGGAAGGGAGCCCTCGCCTCCCCACGAAACGAGCAAACGCGGCTTCGAATGCTGCCGACGACAAGTCACTGCAAGCCTCCAAATGGATAGCTTTGGTACTAAAGCATATAAATACGCAGACATATCCTTTAATTATTGGAGATTTTCTCAGAGGTGAACTTTTAAGTTCAAATGGACCAGCAAAATCGATTCCAGAGACATGAAATGGGGGGGATAGAGTGCAACGTTCTGGGGGCAGAGGAGCCATGATTTGAGAACTGGGTTTGTGCTTGTATATAATGCAAATTTTACATCTTTGTATTACATGTTTTACACGGGATTTCAAGCGAGGAATATAGAATTCCGTTTGAACAAATCTACACATTTGATTGCACTCTCCATGAGCCAAAAACACATGTAAATGAGATAGGTAAAGCTTACAGAAACTAGAATTGCCAGGAAGGACGATTGGATATTTCTCCTTATATGGCAGAGATGAATTAGCAAGACGGCCGTTTGCTCTTATGATAAAATCGGAGTCCAAGAATGGGTTTAAAGTCGATATACTGCTTTTATGAGACAGTGGTTTAGATTTGAGTAAAGTCTCATATTCGCACTTGTAATGCTGCATCTGAGCTAGTGATATCAAACGATTTTTGGTAAATTGAATCTCCTTTTGAGAAAGGCTACTAGTTCGAGCGATTTGATTATTTCTTAATTTAGAGAGAGAACAGTGAAAGAAACGAAATATGTATGAAATCACACGTAACGCTCTCGAGTATGACGAAAACCGTGACATTATCTCAGTTGGTTCAGCTACAGCTTGGTGTGACACAACAATCTCTTCCCGTAAGTCTGGAATTATCGGGTTTCTCGATGGCCAAGTGGATTCCGGGTTCGTAAGCCATGAGGGACCATTCCACCAAAGCGAATTTGACACAAGATCTTGAGGCTTACAACCGCGAGTGCCGATATCGGCGGGATTATCATGAGTAGATACGTATTTCCACTTCGCATATGGAACTAATTCATGTATCTGGGACGTGCGGTTCGCCACGTATGTTTCCCATGTGTGGGGTGGTTTTGATAACCAACCGAGTACAATGGATGCATCTGACCATAGAGTTACAGAGTCAACTTCATTGTCAAAAATTTTTGTTACATACTTAACAAGATGGGATAGCAACAAAGCTCCATTCAATTCTAATCTGGGCAAGGAAACTGTCTTCAGAGGTGCTACTTTACTCTTGGCTATGTAAAGATTAGATAACACAGTAGGGGTGGATGTCTGAAATCGGAGATAGACACAGGCACAAAAAGCACTCTTAGAGGCGTCACAAAACCCGTGTATTTGTACTTTATCATTGGGCATAAATTGAATCCAGCGCGGAATCTCTATTATTTTTATTTGTGCCAAATCGTCTAGTAAAGTATGCCATGTACGAAGAGAATCTGGAGATATTTCATCATCCCAATCTAAGGTTTCCAGCCAAAGCTGCTGCATAAGTATTTTTGCTCTAATTATCACAGGAGTTATCCATCCTGCTGGGTCAAATAATTTAGCAACCTGGGAAAGCACTTGACGTTTCGTGATAGATTTATGTGGCTGAGTAGAAATGGTGGAGTATGAGAATGTATCACTCATAGCATTCCATTTTATTCCAAGGGTTTTTGCAGAGCTAGATTCAGAGAATCGTAGCAAATCTAAATCATACAAATCATCGCGATGTAGATGAGTGAGTAATTTGGGATCGTTAGCAGTAATTTTCTTTAACGGAAAACCTGCAGAATTAAGTACTTTTATGAGCGATTTCTGAGATTCAATTGTCTCCTCGATTGAATATCCGCCCGATAAAATATCATCGACATATGTCTCTCGTCTTATTATCTTCGAAACGAGGGGAAATTCAAGTTCTGAATCAGAAGCGAGTTGTTGCAAAGTACGTATCGCGAGAAAGGGGGCACAATTAACGCCAAAGGTCACTCTATTCAGTTCATAATCCTGAACTGGGCCCTTTGGATCTTCTTGAAATAAAATTCTTTGATACGCACTATCATCGGGATGTATCTTTATTTGTCGATACATTTTTTGGATGTCTCCACTGTATACATATTTATACTTTCTCCAATTGAGAATAGTGGAAACCAAATCATTCTGGAGTGTGGGTCCAGTATAGAGAACATCATTGAGCGAGTCCCCCGATTTGGATTTTCGGGATGCATTGAAAACGATTCTCACTTTTGTGGATTTATGCTCTGGTCGTACTACCGCGTGGTGAGGGAGGTAGAAAGAAAAATATTTGCCATGAGAAACTATCTCTTGGGAAGAAACCTTCTGCATATGATTCATAGAGATATATTCGTTTAGAACATCATTGTATTGTTTTTGGAGGTCGGGATTTTTAGCTAATGTTCTCTCCATTCGAGCGTATTGGCCAAGAGCAATATATCGAGATGAACCTAGAGCAATTGCCTCAGGAAAGTCTTTTCTGAACGGGAGCCGCACAATATAGCGACCATCATTACCACGAGTAGTCGTTTTAGTATAAAAATCCAGACAATACTGGTCTGAATCCAAAGTCTGTGGAGCTGAGGGCACTTCTTCGACTTCCCAGAACTTGCGGAGCACATCGCCTAGAGTATCAGATTCACACGAAACAACTTTGGTGGTAAAAGACTGAACGATTTCTGTTGGCATTGGTCCACTGAGAACCCATCCAAAAATGGTATTGTAGGCAGAAGCTACTCCATACACATTTCTCTTAATTCCGTCAACACTTATAAAACGCTCTGAATCGTTACCAAGTATTAAGTCAATATTAGATGATATATTGAAATTGGGGTCTGCTAAATCGAGATTTAGAAAATCGTGGCCATCGGGAACTTTAAACGAGACAGAGGGTAATTTTCTAGTGACCTTTGGAAGTATTATGGCACTTAACGAAAAACGAACATTGTGTTTCGGAGAATACAATGTTAGATCGCATTCTTTATCCGCAATCTGAGTTATTCCTCCTATTCCACCGATTTCAAATCGAGATTTCCGGTATGGGATTTGTAAGCGACATCGAATTCTTTCAGACAGAAATGTTCGTTGGGAGCCTGGGTCTATTAAAGCTCTTATAGTAAAAAGCTCACCCCTATGCTCTATTTGAACCAAAGCGGTTCTAAGCAATATGGTTTCACAGTTCTGAGAAAAGTTTGCATCAACGCGCGAATAATCTTCATTAGAAGTCGAGGGAGTAGGATGTTCAGACATGAGTTGAAGATTGGACCGTGCATCTCCGTCACCAACCGAAATGCCGGAAGTTCGAGAATCATTTTCTGACCGGTGACCATAATCTAAGTGCAGAAGAGTATGATGGGCTTTTTTACATTTCAAGCAAACTCTCTTACTTTTACATTTAGGCTTTATATGAGCAGAAGAGAGACAATTGTTGCAGAGCTTATTTTTAAACACAAAATCAATTCGCTCTTGTGGGGAAAATTTGAGAAATTCTGTGCATATACGAATGCTATGGTTAGAGAAGCACACTGGACATTTCTGATTCAACTTTTCTTGAGAAGTGTAAGTTTGTACTTTGCTTGCATTTTGTGACGAATATTTCGTTGGTAGATCATTGTGAGCCTTGAAGTTTCTGAAACTTGAAATTCGCTCCACAACCTCAAACCGATTAACCAAAAATTCGTCCATTTGGGCCCAACTCGGTAGCTCTCTATGAGATTTTAAAGACTGCTCCCATTGAGAAATAGTTTCTTCTGGAAGTTTTGTGGACACTAAGTAGATTAGCATTGGATCCCATGTTTCAATATTAACATTAAGTGTACTTAGTGTGCTGAGGCAGTCTTTAACTGACGAGTGTATCCGTTGTAAAGATTCACTGTCCTCAGACGTCGCTATGGGAATATTGAATAATATTTTGAGTTGGTTATCCACCAAAATTCGTCTGTTTTCATATCGCGTTTTCAAAGCATTCCATGCTAAACTAAAATTCTCGTCACATAAAACATATCGTTTAACAATGGCACCCGCGCTTCCTCTCGTTTTGTTCCTCAAATGATAGAGTTTTTGGGCTGCCGTGAGCTTTGGGTGATTAGCATATACGGCCGTGAACATGTCACGAAAAGATGGCCACTCTTCATAACTACCCTTAAAAATCTCTGTATCGCATGGGGGAACTTTAATGCACACATCAGAGTTTCGAGTAGTACTAGTGTTATGAGGTTCCGAGGCTGTGTCAGCAAAAAAGGTTGATCTATCTGCTCTACGAGGTGCAGTATTGATATTTATTCGAAGAACATCTAAAATTTGAGCTCGGGTATCATAATAGGCCTCAGAGCAGATATTAAAATTAACCTTTGCATTCTGTTTAAATTCTTTCGAGACATTGGACTCAGGAGATAACATCAAGAGTTCATATTCAGCCTGGACTTTTCTCCACCGATCTACCAAGTCTTCTAACTTTACTTCCAGCAGAGAATCTGTTTGATCTGCGATATCGGAATTTTCGAAGACCGAACAAAAATCGGTAAGCTGATTACAAGTGAAAGCAAACTTCTCGTAGATAGGAGAGGGCTTGGCACTGTTCCCATCTGACATAGAGTTCGACGAGTCCGTAGTATTATTCATGATGAATGAGTAAATTTCAAAGAGCTCAAGAAAATTTTCAATAAACAAGTGTAATGTGACTTTGGTTCGTACCAAGCACTTGCGGAAACGTATAGATAACTTTGTAAACGGGTCAGACAAACTCTTACTCGAATTTGAATGATAACAAAATAATAATAACAGTGATCTAATCTACGGTTCGTTATAATTCCTGTAGTATCGATCGTCAATGAAATAGGAAGGGATCGGTAGATTTTTTCAGTTAATTATAAGTACTCGCAAGAAACGCACTCAGGAATTTAAATATACCGTCCAATATTTAGTACAACTGTCCTTATTAATTTGATCCCAACAAGATGAAAATGTGCCGTTTCGTTTTCCCAAAAGGCATCCGAGAGAATAAGAAAGTCTATTTCTTCTTTTACCAATTCAACAACAATCCGACAGCGAATATATTTTATTTGACATTGTATGCGATTGAAAATTTGTGGACATATTTTGATTGCTATATCTCAGTTGAAAAGATATAGCGATAGGTTGCTTGTAAACCCAATACTAATTTTTTCCAATGATTGCAGTTCGAAATAAATTATTAGATTACATTTCTGGATGGTATTGTTGTTGCTATATTCCCGTCGAAAAAATATAGCTTCTGGTTAATTGTAAACCTTATGTGAAATTTGTAAAGATTGAAATAAATGCCGACATAACAGTCATGAATATAGAGCATTGAGCAATAGTAAATTCAAATAGTTCGCTATGTTTCAACCGAAAAAGTACTTTTCGTAAAATAGTAAAATTTAATCCTTCATATAAGTTATTTGACGCAATGAGTTAAATTGGGTGCAATACATTAATGCAATCCAATAAGAAAATAATGTTCACAAAAGAAATAAATTATAAACCATATCCACGTTCGGGATCAGTTCAAATTTTAAATATTCAAAATATTTATGGTATTATGTATAATAATAAAGCGTTATTAGTTATAGTTAGTAGCTCTAAGTCTTAGATTTGAGTAATATTGTTTTCCTTTGGCCACATGCAAATTAATTTATAACCATTTTGTCGAGGGAAATTCTATGGGAGTCCTTTATGGCTTTAATTTAATTTTCTGAATTCGAAAATCTGTGTGTAATTCCACATTCAAAGAAATTTTACCTGTGTAATTGACATCACTTTTTACGCAATTGCAGTAGCATTTTATTTTCATCCATTTGTATGAAATTAATTTCCCAACACATATCCAGCTCGTATTGGTTTGACTTGTTATGATTTAAGACTTTCAAATTAAAATAATAATTTATGTTTCACCCGCAAACGAGGTACTGGAACACTGTGCGTGTATGCCAGTTTCAAATATTGTGTTTAATTGCAGTGGACGCAAGGCTGTGGTAATATAACAGTTTAAATATGTATGGTTGAATATCGCTGGAGAAAGCTGTATCCTCTCTTTGTTAATGCACAGTGGGTCGATACTTTACTTAATGAGGTATGGGTTAGTTTATACTATGGGTTATTTAAATATAATAAATCCAAATTTTACCTTAATATTTCCACATTAGTTAGATGCGTTATGTTTTATTATTGCCGAACCGATATTCCGATAATTTTAAGATATGATTTACGCGAAATACGATAAATGATTGTTTAACTTAATTTAGTTTGTATTGGTTTTTATGATAAAATACATGGCTTCTGAATTCACGAGCCACTTTCTAGCCAATAAGTATTTTGGTGCATATATTTCTGTAAAAATTTTGTTTACTAAATCACTTTGTAGGTATGCACTTGTTTATTATTCAAAATTGTTGTACATGACCGCTTAATACACTCTCTCTTTTGTTATCATGTATCACTTGACTCCCTTTTCCATCCAATATTTTTTGTTTTGTTTTTTTTTTTTTTTTTTTTTCAATGTGCTAAAATGGTGAGCATGTAATGCAAGTAAAAATTGTAGAGGTAAACTTTAAGATGAATATATCCAAAGCGAAGGAGAAAGAAACCATCAAACTTGTTCTTGAATATGCAAAGAAGAACCGAGAAAGGAAAAATATACAAAATGAGCATGCAAAGTGAAGAAAAAGAACTCGGTTTTGGTTTTTAACGGTATTTTAGAATTTGGATATTTCATTTCAGCGCACAGAAAATGGTTTTACAAAGAATTTGTTGTTTTAATTATAACTGTAATCTTTTATTTTTTTGTAAGAAGAAATTTAGAAAAAAAATTACATGTGCCGAAATTATTGGGCTTTTATGGATTATTTATGCCTCTACCTGAAAAGGTTTCTTTTATTTTTTGTTCTATGTTTTTTGTTTGTATTTTTTGTTAAAATATTTTATGAGATGAAATGTGAAAAATATTTCAGTTTTTTATGGCACAATGGGGATAATTGCAATTCATATTTCAGAATTGATTTTAGCAAATTTTAGAGCCTTTATGTAACATTTTTTTCCATTTTAAAATAGATTTTAGGATATATTTTAGTTATTATTTTAAGCTTTTTTGCACCTCTACGTTTTTTATTTGGATTTTTTTAGCGAACTCTCGATTTGACGGTAATTTACACACAGATTTATTAATTTTTGAGTGCTTAATAGAAAGTTCACTTTTCTGATATTAGAGAATGTTCAAATAAATTTCGCAATTTAATCATTAAATCTAAAATTTTAGATATACATATATGCACTTTAGGCAATTGTACACGAATTTTTCTTTTTACCGAATTAAATTCTTTGAACGACATGCGTTTAGCGATTGATGCGTATTGATCGACGTCACAAATCAACTAACGTGGAAGGTTTTATTCTAATTATCATTACCTTCTGCTCTCCTCACTTGATGATACTCTCCGCTGGTTATTGAAACTTCTCCTCGAATGGACCATGTTTAACTCCTGGGTTAGAGGGGGTATTGGTGGCACAGCTGTGAATGAAGTATTCAATGGACACTAATTCCTGTGGTGTATGTGTGGACTGTATGTTGGGGGGTTTGGAGGCACAAGTGGAGTTACTCGTTGGAGCCGAAGAGCGAACGTCAGGTCTCACGCAATGAGAAATTATATCAGCGCCGAAAGAATAATAGAGAAAATGAGAAACACAATCGTTACACTAGGGGAATTCGGAGTTTATTGGTTATGCTCACCGTTGGAGGTTTGGGAATGAACAGAACAGTTCTAGCTTTCTAAACCTACCAAGAAACTTACATACGTATATATTTAGGTATTCACAATAGTAATCGATAAATTTAAGAGCGATTTTTAATCTTTTAAGCAGTATTTAATTCACAATAATTCATTTTGTAATCATATCTTTAAGATATAAGTCTAAACGGTTGTTTAGACAAAGTGAGTGTAGTGCCCCAGAATGGCACAAGATTCAATTGTCCAACAAACAGCTAGCTAGTCAGTCAAGTCGTTAAACTGATATGTTATCATAGCAAACTAAATTGTCACTCAAACGCCTTCTTAAAGATCGCATACAGACTGAACTGTACCGACTGTATGCCATCACCACCACCACCCTTAAACAATTATGCCAAGTATATAAATATTTATTTTTCGCTATGGTTGATATTAGGGAGGGGGGGGGGGTATATTATAGTATTCTTAAGTGTTTGCACAACAATTAAAAATTATGCAAATATTTAAATTGAATTTATTTTCTTTGTATAAAATTTCTATTGCAAATACCATCATTTAATTACAACACCAATTAGTTGTAATTTTGTCACAAAAATTATGTTCACAACATGACAACTGGTATTTCCTGTTTGTTGGTTTTGCCAACAAACATGTACCAGCAAATTATCCAGCTTTATATCCGGCATAGTAAGCACCATCAGTGGCATGTTTTGTCATTGTTAAATTGGACTTTTCTAAATTCTAACACACAAGTGCCAAAAACACTTTTTGTGAAATCATTTAAAATATTAAATAATTCCCACAAAGTCTTTGTTAACCCAACCCTAAAGATATCATGCTCTTAGGGCCATAACTTTTAAGCAGACATATGGAGATACATGCTAGGGGCTGGGCAACTGAATTGTATGAATGGCAATTTTATTACAGTTTCCGATGTTAGGTCATCTAGGGTGTTAGGCGGAAGTTCTTTTACTTTTTACATTTCAGTTTAGGACTCTCGACCACAAGTTTTCAACGGTGTTTGTTTTTAATCTTTGCAGTTTTGTAATGTTCTTTGGACATGAAATGTTTTTGTGTTGTTTTACAATATGCCAGTTGCTTCAATGTAAGTTTCAGCGATTATTTATTACCGCTTAAATACACGATGGTATATAGTCTTTTTAAGTCGTTAAAATATGCTTAGTTACTCTTATGTGATCTATAAATATATGTAATGTACCTTAATGCTAATAATTTTCTCAAAAATAGAAAAAAATTGTGACAAATTTTTTTTTAGAAATAAACTGTTGAGAAAATGTTCTATTGCAACAAAATTTTGCAAAAATTTCTATAGCTAAATTTTCTATAGAAATAAAATGTTGACAAAATATTCTATAGAAATAAAATTTTAACAAAATTTTCTATAGAATAAAATTTTGACAACATTTTCTATTGAAATAAAATTTTGACAAAATATTCTGCAGAAATAAAATTTTGACAAAATTTTCTATAGAAATAAAATTTTGACAACATTTTCTATTGAAATAAAATGTTGACAAAATGTTCTGTAGAAATAAGATTTGGACAAAATTTTATATAGACAAAAAATTTTGACAAAAATTTCTTTAGAAATTTTGGGAAAAAATTTTGACAAAATTTTCTAAAATTTTTTGCTATAGAAATAACAGTTTGACAAAAATTTCTATAGAAATAACATTTATTGAAATTTTTTATAGAAATAAAATTTTGAGAAAATTTTCAATAGAAATAACCATTTGAAAAAATTTTCTATAGAAACAACATTTTGACAAAAGTTTCTATAAAAATTAAATTTTGACAAAATTTTGTATAGAAATAAAATGTTGACAAAATTTGCTATAGAAATAAAATTGTGAGAAATTTCTTATAGAAATAAAATTTTAACAAATGTTGCTATAGAAATAAAATTTTGACAAAATTTTCTATAGAAATAAAATTTTAACAAAATTTTCTATAGACATCAAATTTTGACAAAGTTTTCTATAGAAATAACATTTTCAAAAAATTTTCTATAGAAATAAAATGTGAACAAAATTCCCTATAGAAATAACATTTTGAGAAAATTTTCTATAGAAATAACATTTTGAAAAAATTTTCTATAGAAATAAAATTTTGACAAAATTCCCTATAGAAATAAAATTTGGTCAAATTTTCTATAAAAAATAAAATTTTGACAAAATTTTCTATAGAAATAAAATTTTGACAAAATTTTCTTTAGAAATAAAATTTGGACAAAATTTTCTATAGAAATAAAATGTTGACAAACTTTTCTATAGAAATAAAATTTTGACAAACTTTTCTATAGAAACAAAATTTTGAAAAAAAATCTATAAAAAAAAATTTGACAAAATTTTCTATAAAAATAAATTTTTGAAAAAAAATCTATAAAAAAAATTTTGACAAAATTTTCTATAGAAGTACAATTTTGACAAAATTTTCTATACTAATAAAATTTTAACAAAATTTTCTATACTAATAAAATTTTGACAAAATTTTCTATAGAAACAAAATTTTGACAAAAGTTTCTACAGAAATTAAATTTTGACAAAATTTTCTATACTAATAAAATTTTAACAAAATTTTCTATACTAATAAAATTTTAACAAAATTTTCTATAGAAAAAAAAATTTGACAAAATTTTCTATAGAAATAAAATTTTGACAAAAATTTCTATAGAAATAAAATTTTAACAAAATTTTCTATAGACATCGAATTTTGACAAAATTTTCTATAGAAATAAAATTTTGACAAAATTTTCTACAGAAATAAAATTTTGAGAAAATTTTCTATAGAAATAACATTTTGAAAAAATTCTCTATAGAAATAAAATTTTGATAAAATTTTCTATAGAAATAAAATTTGGACAAAATTCCCTATAGAAATAAAATTTGGCCAAATTTTCTATAAAAATAAAATTTTGACAAAATTTTCTACAGAAATAAAATTTTGACAAAATTTTCTATAGAAATAAAATTTTGACAAAATTTTCTATAGAAAAAAAAATTTTGACAAACTTTTCTATAGAAACAAAATTTTAAAAAAAAATCTATAAAAAAAAAATTGACAAAATTTTCTATAAAAATAAATTTTTTGTTGTTATTTTTTATTGCAGCTTAAAACCATACATTGACTAAGCTACAAGTGTAGCTTAACCAACAGAGGAAAAGAATGTTTGTCAAATTTATTTGGGCAAAGCCCTATAGACTGCAAGATGGTTGGATGGACGCACGTTTCGGAATTACCACATTCCACATCAGCATCCTCTACTTGCAGCAAAACTATCAACCAATTATCAGAATAAATTCAGGCAGTTTATTAAACCCAACAAAAACCACACTTGAACCCTCCGAAAAAAGGTTTTACATTGATAGCCGGCTTATGCCGAAATAAATTCGAAACAAACATATCTCTTTTCCTATGCCACTGTCAAATCATCGATTTGAATTCACATGGCTGGGTTTATTTTGAGCGTGCCTCCTCTTCTTTTTCCATTTGTTTTGTTTTGTTATTGTTGGTTTTGTTCTTTAAGCTTTGTTGTTATTTGAAAAAAAATCTATAAAAAAATTTTTGACAAAATTTTCTATAGAAGTACAATTTTGACAAAATTTTCTATACTAATAAAATTTTGACAAAATTTTCTATAGAAACAAAATTTTGACAAAAGTTTCTACAGAAATTAAATTTTGACAAAATTTTCTATACTAATAAAATTTTAACAAAATTTTCTATACTAATAAAATTTTAACAAAATTTTCTATAGAAAAAAAAATTTGACAAAATTTTCTATAGAAATAAAATTTTGACAAAAATTTCCATAGAAATAAAATTTTAACAAAATTTTCTATAGACATCGAATTTTGACAAAATTTTCTATAGAAATAAAATTTTGACAAAATTTTCTACAGAAATAAAATTTTGTGAAAATTTTCTATAGAAATAATATTTTGAAAAAATTCTCTATAGAAATAAAATTTTGATAAAATTTTCTATAGAAATAAAATTTGGACAAAATTCCCTATAGAAATAAAATTTGGCCAAATTTTCTATAAAAATAAAATTTCGACAAAATTTTCTACAGAAATAAAATTTTGACAAAATTTTCTATAGAAATAAAATTTTGACAAAATTTTCTATAGAAAAAAAAATGTTTACAAAATTTTCTACAGAAATAAAATTTTGACAAAATGTTCTATAGAAATAAAATTTTGATAAAATTTTCTATAGAAATAAAATTTTGACAAAATTTTCTATAGAAATAAAATTTTGTCAAAATTTTCTATAGAAATAAAATTTTGGCAAAATTTTCTATAGAAATAAAATTTTGACAAAATTTTCTATAGAAATAAAATTTTGACAAAATTATTTATAGAAAAGAAAATTGTGACCAAATAGAAAATTTTAAAAATTCCGGTGTATTTCTTCCCTGGGTGTAAACTTGCAGGTTTCAACCATATGAAAGTCGTAAATTTGTTTTCCATCAAATCAAGTTTGAATTTTATCTATTTTGTGCCAGAAACTGTCAGCGTTTTAAATTGAAATAACTGTAATTTGAATGTAGAAAATTTTGTATTCTAAACATTTTAATTGACAACTCACAGCGATTGAAAGGTATGCACACGGCGCACGACATATTCCCTCTCTTTGTGTGCGTTTTTAGTCTCATGCGTGCGACTAAAGTCGCACATTTCGGATATTTTAAAAAAGTCGCACAAAAAGCCACATGGCGCCAGAAACACTGTGTACACCCTCAAAAAATCGCTTCTGTAACATATGCCCCAAACACATTTTGTTTCAAGCATATATATTTTCAGGATTGGTCAAAAAAAAAATCTTGTTTGTATTGTTCAAACATATATTTCAACTTAGGCATACACTGGTAGCAAAAATTTTAATGAAATTTTATAAATAATTTTTTTTTATATATAAATTTTTAATATGTTGTAACATATTAACATATATGTCTCAAACATGTTATTCTAGTTTATGAACATTATATGCTTGTATTTAAAAATATTGTGTTAAAAAAATTTGAGTTCGAAACATATAATTTTTACACCCAAACATATGAAAAACAGTCTTTTTCGTTCGTGTACATACATTTGTACCCCGATAGAATTCCCTTCGTAAATAGAACGATAATTTCGCTAAGAGAGCAAAAGTGGTCACTTTTTCACGTGGCAAGAAACTTTCTATTAAAAGAAAGAAATAGACTTTAATTAATATAACATAAGTGATTTAATTTATTTTAATTAAATTAGCTTAATTTTATTTCACTGGTATTTATTTCTTTCGATTTATATATTTTTTTTTAATTAAACAAATATGAAAAATTTCCAACAGATGCGTGTTTAACTTCGTATTATGCATTGTCATATAACAAAATTCCTTTATTCAATATGCTTCAGTAAAACTTAGAAATGTAGGTTATTTGTAAATCTGACAAAATGAGATGAATATTATCACTTTGTTTGAATTAAATGGACCAATTTCAAAATCAACAAAAAACCACAAGAACCATCAACGATTCCTACTTATAAATCATGTTACAAAAACAACAATAGTAAATTTGTTGTTATTACTACAGTTGTTTTTGTAATTATTCATTGCAATCATAAATCATGTACAGCACAGAGAAGTAACCGGGGCAACGTTAACGATAATAAATTCGACGATGTAAGAAAACGCCCAAAATAACCCTGACTTTGTGTCACAATATGAACCACAACTGTGTAAATATCAAAACAAAATGAATTGGAATGAGGAGTAAACGAATGAATAGTAGAAACAAATTCCGAAAAAAAATAATAGAGAAACACATAATGATATGAAAAATAATATGTATGTACTTGTATTCGGTATATATTTATACATATTAAGAAATAATATAATCCAAGGCTATGATGTTGGTATGTACATAGAAAAATATTAACGATTTCTTACAGAAACATAACTTCTTGGAAAGCTCGAATTATATTGAAAAATAATATTTTGACAAAATTTTCTAGAAATAAAATGTTGACAAAATTTTCTATAGAAAAATAAATTTGGACAACATTTTCTATAGGAATAAAATTTTGAGAAAATTTTCTATAGAAATAAAATATTGCCAAATTTTCTAAAGAAATAAAATTTTGAGAAAATTGTCCATAGAAATAAAATATTGCCAAAATTTTCTATAGAAATAAAATTTAGACAACATTTTCTATAAAAATAAAATTTTGACAAAATTTTCTACAGAAATAAAATGTTAACAAAATTTTCTATAGAAATAAAATTTTGACAAAACTTTCTATAGAAATAAAATATTGACAAATTTTTCTATAGAAATAAAATTTTGACAAAATTTTCTATAAAAATAAAATTTTGACAAAATTTTCTACAGAAATAAAATGTAAACAAAATTTTCTATTGAAGTAAAATTTTGACAAAATTTTGTATAGAAATAAATGTTTGTAAAAATGTTATACAGAAATAAAATTTTGACAAAATTTTCTCTAGAAATAAAATTTTGACAAAACTTTGTATAGAAATAAAATTTTAAGAAAATTTTCCAGATAAATAAAATGTTGACAAAATTTTCTATAGAAATAAAATAGTGAAAAAATTTTCTACAGAAATAAAATATTGACAAAATTTTCTATAGAAATACAATTTTGACAACATTTTCTATTTTGACAAAACTTTGTATAGAAATAAAATTTTAAGAAAATTTTCCAGAGAAATAAAATTTTGACAAAATTTTCGATAGGAATAAAATTTTGACAAAATTTGCTATAGAAATAAAATTTTGACAAAATTTTCTCTAGAAATAAAATTTTAACAAAATTTTCTATAGAAATAAAATTTGACAAAATTTTCTATTGAAATAGAATTTTGACAAAATTTTCTATAGAAATAAAATTTTAACAAAATTTTCTATGGAAATAAAATTTTAACAAAATTTTCTTTAGAAATAAAATTTTGACAAAATTTTCTATAGAAATAAATTTTTGACAAAATTTTATACAGAAATAAAATTTTAGCAAAATTTTCTAGAGAAATAAAATGTTGACAAAATTTTGTATAGAAATTGAATTTTGACAAAGTTTTCTATAGAAATACAATTTTGACAACCTTTTCTATAGAAATACAATTTTGACAACATTTTCTATTGAAATAGAATTTTGACAAAGTTTTCTATAGAAATAAAATTTTGACAACATTTTCCATAGAAATAAAATGACAAAATTTTCTCTAGAAATAAACTTTTGACAAAATTTTCTATTTTGACAAAACTTTGTACAGAAATGGGAACCACCGTGGTGCAATGGTTAGCATACCCGCCTTGCATACACAAGGTCGTGGGTTCGATTCTTGCTTCGACCGAACACCAAAAAAGTTTTTCAGGGGTGGATTATCCCACCGCAGTAATGCTGGTGACATTTCTGAGGGTTTCAAAGCTTCTCTAAGTGGTTTCACTGCAATGTGGAACGCCGTTCGGACTCGGCTATAAAAAGGAGGTCCCTTGTCATTGAGCTTAACATGGAATCGGGCAGCTCTCAGTGATAAGAGAGAAGTTCACCAATGTGGTATCACAATGGACTGAATAGTCTAAGTGAGCCTGATACATCGGGCTGCCACCTAACCTAACCTAACCTTGTACAGAAATAAACTTTGTATAGAAAATTTTCCATAGAAATAAAATTTTGACAAAATTTTTTATGGAAATAAAATTTTGACAAAATTTTCTATAGAAATAAAACCTTGACAAAATTTTCTATAGAAATAAAATTTTAACAAAATTTTCTTTACAAATAAAATTTTAACAAAATTTTCTTTACAAATAAAATGTTGACAAAATTTCAAGAGAAAAAAAAATTTGACAAAATTTTATACACAAAATAAAGTTTTAGCAAAATTTTCTAGAGAAATAAAATCTTGACAAAATTTTCTATAGAAATAACATTTCAAGAAAATTTTCTATAGAAATAAAATTTTGACCAAATTTTCTATAGAAATAAAATTTTGACAAAATTTTCTATAGAAATAAAATTTTGACAAAATTTTGACAAATTTTTTTATAGTAAAAAATTTTGACAAAATTTCCCTAGAAATTAAATTTTAACAAAATTTTCTATAGAAATAAATTATGACAAAATTTTCTACAGAAATAAAATATTGACAACATTTTCTATTGAAGTACAATTTGGACAAAATTTTCGATAGAAAGAAAATTTGGACAAAACTTTCTATGGAAATAAAATTTTGACAAAATTTTCTATGGAAATAAAATTTTAACAAAATTTTCTTTAGAAATAAAATTTGGACAAAATTTTCTACAGAAATAAAATTTTGACAAAAAAAATTTTTCCTACAGAAATAAAATTTTGACAAAATTTTCTATAGAAATAAAATTTTGACAAAATTTTCTATAGAAATAAAATTTTGACAACATTTTCTATTGAAATAGAATTTTGACAAAGTTTTCTATAGAAATAAAATTTTGACAAAATTATCCATAGAAATACAATTTTGACAAAATTTTTTTATAGAAATACAATTTTGACAAAATTTTCTATAGAAATAAAATTTTGACAACATTTTCTATAGAAATAAAATTTTGACAAAATTTTAACAAAATTTTCTCTAGAAATAAACGTTTGACAAAATTTTCTATAGAAATAAAATTTTGACAAAATTTTCTATAGAAATAAAATTTTGACAAAATTTTCTATAGAAATAAAATTTTGACAAAATTTTCTATAGAAATAAAATTTTGACAAAATTTTGTATAGAAATAAAATTTTGACAAAATTTTGTATAGAAATAAGATGATGGCAAATTTTTCTATAGAAATAAAAGTTTGACAAAGTTTTCTATAGAAATAAAATTTTGACAAAATTTTCTATAGAAATAAAATTTTGACAAAATTTTCTATAGAAAAATAAATTCTATAGAAATAAAAATTTGACAAGATTTTCTATGGAAATAAAATTTTGACAAAATTTTCTATAGAAATAAAACTTTGACAAAATTTTCTATAGAAATAAAATTTTGACAAAATTTTCGTTAGAAATAAAATTTTGACAAAATTTTCTATAGTAATAAAATTTTGACACCATTTTCTATAGAAACAAAATTTTGACACCATTTTCTATAGAAATAAAATTTTGACAAAATTTTCTATAGAAATAAATTTTGACAAAATTTTCTATAGAAATAAATTTTGACAAAATTTTCTACAGAAATAAATTTTTGGCAAAATTTTCTATAGAAATAAAATTTTGAGAACATTTTCTATAGAAATAACATTTGGACAAAATTTTCTGTAGTAGTAAAATTTTAGCAAAATATATTAAAAAATAAAATTTTGACAAAATTTTCTATAGAAATAAATTTTTGGCAAAATTTTCTATAGAAATAACATTTTGCCAAATTTTCTATAGAAATAAAATTTTAACAAACTATTCTATAGAAATAAAATTTTGGCAAAATTTTCTTTAGAAATAAAATTTTGATACAATTTTCTATAGAAATAAAATTTTGACAAAGTTTTCTATAGAAATAAAATTTTGACAAAATTTTCTATAGAAAAAAAATTTGAGAAAATTTTCTATAGAAATAAAATTGTGAAAAAAATTTTCTATAGAAATAAAATTTTGAGAACATTTTCTATAGAAATAACATTTGGACAAAATTTTCTGTAGTAGTAAAATTTTAGCAAAATATATTAAAAAATAAAATTTTGACAAAACGTTCTATAGAAATAAAATTTTTACAAAATTTTCAATATAAATAAAATTTTATCAAAATTTTCTATAGAAATAAAATTTAATATTGTTTTCACACTAATCAAAAAATGTTAACCTAAAATTTCAAAGTAATTGTTTTTTTTTTTTTTTAAGTTGGTAAAATGTTCTTCAAATTATGGTAGATTATGTTTGGCGAATGGCCACCATGCCCCTAATCCTTTAATATGTGACCCATACTAAAGATGATTCCTTATCCAAGTTAAAATAGATGTCTGGGAACAATTATCAAGTCCTTGAATTAACAAAACAATTATAAATGTTTGAATTTTATTTCAAGGATTTCCAATTGACTTTTAGAAAAAAAAGAAAAAAAAAAAAAACAAAAATATGTCCAACACAAAGACCGCCCCTAAAAATACTCTTATGTGACCTTATGCTCGAGATGGGTTTTGTTTTGACTGTTTGATATGCTTTTAATATAATGGACCCGCTTAATTTTTTGTTTGTTGTTGTTTTGTTTTCATTCCCCCATTATGTTGCTGTCAATATTAGCTCTCATATATTGCTCCTGTTTACCAGAGCACTTGTGGAGAAACCGAGAAAAAAAACTCCACTTGATTGAGGCGAACAAAAACCCTTTCATTCTTACTCTAGTATTTCCAACCATTATGGAATTGATTGTAGGTCCTTGTATGTGAAAACATGTGTTCCACTGCTCGAATGTTGGTGTTTGTTTGTTTGGTTTTTATTTCACCCAAAAATAAAAGCAAACAAAGAAATGATATTAAATTTCAGTTTCATGTTCATGTTTTGAGTGGTGTATCTTCAACCGGCAATAGCAGCAGATAGTCTTAACCTGGCCACACCACACAAATGCGGACAGTATAGACAGATGGATGGAAATTCCAATTGTGGAACCACTTTTGTATTAAAGGCCACCACACATGTATTGCAGTGCTAGATATCGTCATCATCATCATCTTCTTTGGCTTTCTCCGGGTTTTAATTCCCTTGTTATGATAATGAACTAACATGGCCAGCAAGCACAAAGTTACACAGGGTTGGTAGTTCACCCTGAGGGGAGCATTTGGATATGAAGTGACAACAATTTGGTTTGGTCATATTTGGACAATTAGCCTGCAAAAGGTGTGGTTTACCAACACCACCACCACCTTTTTGCTTGCTTTGATATTTGCCAAAGTTTTCACCCAAAGCCTGGGTGTCTGCATAGGCCTTTGTATAGCATTTATGCCAAATTGGTGCTCCTCCTTATATGGCCTTTTGGTTTATGGAGTAAAGATTCATGGGTCGGTCGGTTTCATTTCCTTGTCAAATTGGATTTTATTTTTATTCCAATTTAACGTGAGGACGAAGTTTAATCTGCACCCCAGCAGTTTCACACTCACTCACATGGGTGTTGGTAGTGAGAGTATGAAAAACAGGGTGGTGGGATTAAGGAGTGATGGGAATTTTAATGGAGTATGAAGATTTTTAACAGATTTTTTTGTTAAAATGAATTTTGAGAAAAATTCCTATAGAAATAAAATTTTGAGAAAATTTTCTATAGAAATAAAATGTTAACAAAATTTTCTATAGAAATAAAATTTTGACAAAATTTTCTATAGAAATAAAATTTTGACAACATTTTCAATAGAAATAAAATTTGTGACAAAATTTTCTATACAAATAAAATTTTGACACAATTTTCTACAAAAATAAAATTTTGACAAAATTTTCTACAAAAATAAAATTTTCACAAAATTTTCTATAGAAATAAAATTTTGACAACATTTTGTATAGAAATACAATTTTGATAAAATTTACTACAAAAATTTAATTTCACAAAAAAAAAAAAAAAATAATAAAATTTCTGTAAAAATAAAATTTTGTCAAAATTTTCTATCGAAATATAGTTTTGACAAAATTACTATAGAAATAAAATTTTCTATAAAAATGAAATTTTTGACAAAATCTTCTATAGAATGATATTTGACAAAATCTTTTATAAAATAAAATGTTGCCAAATTTTCTATAGAAATAAAATTTTAACAAAATTTCCCATAGAAACAAGACTTTTACAAAAATATTATAGAGAAATCAAATTTTTCTATAGAAATAAAATTGTGATCAAATATTCTATAGAAATAAAATTTTGACAAATTTTTTAGAGAAATCAAATTTTGACAAAATTTTCGATAGAAATAGAATTTTTGGATATGAAATTTTGACAAAATTTTCCTTAGAAATCAAATTAAGAGAAAATAATCTGTAGATATACAATTTTAAAAACATCTTTTATAGAATTTTGACAAAATTTTCTATAGAAATAAAATTTTGACAAAATTTCCTATAGAAATAAAATTTTGACAAAAATTTTCTATAAAAATAAAATTTTGACAAAATTTTCTATAGAAATAAAATTTTGACAAAATTTTCTATAGAAATAAAATTTTGACAAAACTTTCTATAGAAATAAAATTTTGACAAAATTTTCTATAGAAATAAAATTTTGACAAAATTTTATAAAGAAATAAAATTTTGACAAAATTTTATAAAGAAATAAGATTTTGAGAAAATTCTCTATAGAAATAAAATATTGACAAAATTTCAAATAGAAATAAAATTTTGACAAAATTTTCTATAGAAGTAAAATTGTGAAAAAAGTTTATATTAAAAGAAAATTTGTCATATAAATAAAATATTGAAAAAAATTTCCTATAAACAAATTTTGAAAAAAAAATCTAAAGAAATAAAAAAATTGAGAAAATAACGTAAAATGTTGAGAAAACTTTCTACAGATATGAAATTGGGACAAAATTTTCCGTAGAAATAAAATTGTAAGAAAGAAATAAAATTTTGACAAAATTTTCTATAGAAATAAAATTTTGACAAAATATTCTAGAGAAATTCAAAATTTTCACAAAATTTCCTTTAGATATAAAATTTTGAAAAAAAATCTAGAGAAATAAAATTTTGCCAAAACTTTCTATAGAAATAAAACTGTGAAAAAAGTTTTTACTAAAAGAAAATTTGGAGAAATATTTTTATAGAAATAAAATTTTTACAAAATTTTACAAAAATAGAAATAATATGGTGAGAAAATTTTTACGAAATTTTCAAACGAAATAAAATTTTGACAAAATTTTCTATAGAAATAAAATTTGGACAAAATTTTCTATAGAAATAAAATTATGACAACATTTTCGATAGAAATAAAATTTTTGGATATGAAATTTTGACTACATTTTCCTTAGAAATCAAGTTATGAGAAAATTATCTGTAGATATACAATTTTGAAAACATTTTCTATAGAATTTTGAAAAAATTTTCTATAGGAATGCAATCTTGATGAAATTTTCAAAATAAATAAAATTTTGACAAGAAATTTCTATAGAAATAAAATTTTGACAAAATTTTCTATAGAAATAAAATTTTGACAAAAAATTTCTATAAAAATAAATTTTTGGAAAAAAAATCTATAGAAATAAAATTTTAGAAAAAATTTCTATAGAAATATAATTTTGGAAAAAAATTCTATAGAAATAAAATTTTGGAAAAAAAATTCTATAGAAATAAAATTTTGGAAAACTTTCTATAGAAATAAAATTTTGACAAAATTTCATATAGAAATAAAATTTTGACAAAATTTCATATAGAAATAAAATTTTGACAAAATTTTCTATAGAAATAAAATTGTGAAAAAAGCTTCTATTAAAAGAACATCTTGAGAAAATTTGTTATACAAATAAAATATTGACAAAATTTCCTATAAACAAATTTTGAGAAAAATCGATAGAAATAACAAAATGGAGAAAATAACGTAAAATGTTGAGAAAACTTTCTACAGATATGAAATTTGTACTAAATTTTCCATAGAAATAAAATTTTAAGAAAGATATAAAATTTTGACAAAATTTTACTATTGAAATAAAATTTTTACAAAATTTTTTAGAGAAATTCAAATTTTTCACAAAATTTCCTTTAGATATAAAATTTTGAAAAAAAAAAGAAATTTTGAAAAGAAAAAAAATTTTGCCAAAACTTTCTATAGAAATAAAACTGTGAAAAAAGTTTTTACTAAAAAAAATTTTTGAGAAAATTTTTTATAGAAATAAAAGTTTGACAAAATTTCCTATAGAAACAAATTGTGAAAAAAACTATAGATATAATATGTTGAGAAAATGATTTAAAATGTTGAGAACAATTTTCTATAGATATGAAATTTGGACTAAATTTTCGGTAGAAATAAAATTTTGAAAAAATTTTCGATAGAATCAAAATTTTCAGAAAATTTTTTATAGAAATAAAATTTTGCCAATGTTTACTCAAAAAGTACCAAAAACATATACAAAGGTGTCAATTCTATCAACCCTGACTCATGTTTACGATATCAATCGGGCCCACAAACATATTGGAAGTCATTAATTTTTTTTTTTGGTTACTGAAACTATTTAGGGGGCCTTTCTTAAATTCCATTTCGGCAAACAAAATTTCTATAAATCCAAAAATTCCACTTTATTGTAATTATGTGCTACTGCAACCATCAACATATCTATAAGGTCCACACTAACTTGCATATAAAATATTTGTATGTGTAGTTGAGTATGCCAAATGCATACACAAATTATCCGAAAACTTCCCACTGTGCCAAGAGTAGAATAACCCGCGGCGTCCTTTCAAATTTGTCAGAAAGAGAGAGAGAGAGTGTGACGGTGTTTATTGTGATTACTTTATTTACTCCCATATCACATATATATTTATTAGCAATATACTCACTCTTCCATACAGGGTTAGGCGGTTGAAGTGTAATTTCTCTGTAAAAATTGTGGTAGTCGCACCGGAAAAAAATATTGTCGTGAGTACAAAGATTTTTTGTCGTTAAAATAAGAATGCGCGGGATTTGCTAAGCAAAAACGACACATTTCTCTTATACAACGTTGTTTTTATGTATTTGCTTAATCAAAAGTAGAAAAACTTTTCAATTGAGCCGTCTTTGCATGGAAGAAATTCTATATTTGGGGACGAAATTGTCCGAATTTGGGGACAAGAACCAAACTGATAATACAGACTATGTCTGATAAATTTTCTTGAATTTGTCGAAAAATATTTTGTTATATATGCATCTGTAATACCCCCTTTATTGGGGGTTAATTTTTTTTTGTGTAAATAGGATAAAGATAATAACTAGTTCCCAAGTCGTTTACTGGTAGTGAATAAGGTAGTCATTTGGTTGCTTACAATGAGTTGGATGAATTTTGAAGACGACCATTCTTGATTGAAATGGTTTTTGGAATCAAGCATAAATCGCTTGTTTCGATATCAGGCTAACATGAATAGAAAAAACATTTTACTTCGTTGTTCATAATAAATATTATTTAGTTTAGTTTGCTCTAAGTATAATATTTAAAATCAATATATTGAATCTACCTTAATGTTCATTATAGATATTTACGCCAATTACCTGAAACAAGAAAAAAAATATGTTATTAATGAATCATGGAAAATAAATGTAAAGAAATTTCATAATATTGGTATTACAAAAATATTTTTTTTTTGTTTATGAAAACGTTATGCAAAATTTATTATTTTGTTTAATCAAAATATTTCGTGCATTCTAATATTTTTTATTTACTTTTAAATGATATATGTTTTTTAGCGTCCTCTGTTTGTTAAGCTACTCTTGTAGTTTAGTCAATGCAATGTTTTTTAAGCTGAGATCAAAACAACAAATATGGTCAAAAGAAAACTTTACTTCTATAAATTTTCGTTCTTCTTTCAGGCCACCCTATTCTCACATGCCCAACACACATATAAATAGCCTTAATTTTTATAAGGAAAACTCCACTTAATTTACTTTTCATTTCGTTTGTTATCCATAACAATAAACTATAGCACTCTAACCACACTCCTACCCCCCGGGATTTCCATTTCATTATTGCATGCTACCATATATTTCCACGCAAATACAAACTAATTTAGAAAAATTTCCTGTGACTCAAATAAAGCTGTGCAATTTTTCCCTAGTTTGAACACCCTAAACTACAATTTTTGTGTATGTTCTTATTCCTCAACTATAATTGGGGCTACTGTACAAGCAGAATAGATAACTGATGGCGGATGATGATGTGTAGAGATGAATAGGAAAGGAGGCGGCAATTGCAATCATACAACGGCCTATTTCCTGTATGTCCAACTAAAGCCTAACACCACTCAATCATTGGTTCCCGTGGAGTTGGAGTTTCCAACTGTGCAATTCCCATCATCTCATCTCATTGCTACCATTGACTATGAATGGCCTGCGAGATAATGATCTCATCTTATGTTGGCTGGAGAGGGGGAGTTATTTTATTGTATTAGCGAATTACCGGTATAGATGGGAAATTGATAAAATTGTATATCAACTTAGTTAATATCATTCTCAAAATTTTGATTTCTATAGACAATTTTTTGAAATGCTTTTTCCATAGAAAATTTTGCGAAAATAATATTTTTATAGATTTTTTTTTTTGTGAAAATTTATTTTCTAAATTAAAATTTCTCAAACTTTTATTTCTATAAAAAATTTTGTCAAAATTTTATTTCTATAAAAAATTTGTCAAAATGTTATTTCTTTAAAAAATTTTGCTAAAATTATTTTCTTATAGAAAATTTTGTCAAAATTGTATTTCTATAAAAAAAATTTGTCAAAATTTTAATTCTATAGATAATTTTGCCAAATTTTATTTCTACAAAAATTTTTATCAAAATTTTATTTCTATAGAAAATTTTGTCAAAATTTTCATTTCTATAGAAAATTTTGTCAAAAATTTCATTTCTATATAAAATTTTGTCAAATTTTTATTTATATTGTCAAAATGTTATTTCTATAGAAATTTTTGTCACAATTTTATTTCTATAAAAATTTTTATCAAAATTTTATTTCTATAGAAAATTTTGTCAAAATTTTCATTTCTATAGAAAATTTTGTCAAATTTTGGCAAAAATTTCATTTCTATAGAAAATTTTATTTCTATAGTAATTTTGTCAAAATTATATTTCGATAGAAAATTTTGACAAAATTTTATTTTTATAGAATTTTTTTTTTGTAAAATTTAAGTTTTGTAGTAAATTTTATCAAACTTGTATTTCCATACAAAATGTTCTCAAAATTTTATTTCCATAGAAAATTTTGTCAAAATTTTATTCCTGTAGAAAATTTTGTCAAAATGTTATTTCCACAAAAAATTTTGCTAAAATTTTATTTTTATAGAAAATTTTCTCAAAAATTTATTTTTATAGAAAAATTTCTCAAAATTTTATTTCTATAGAAAATTTTCTCACAATTTTATTTCTATAGAAAATTTTATTCCTATAGAATATTTTGTCAAAATTTTATTTCTATAGAAAATTTTGTCAAACTTTTATTTCCAAAGGAATTTTTGGCAAACTTTGATTTCTATAGAAAATTTTGTCAAAATTTTCTTTCTTTTTATTTCTATAGAAAATGTTCTTAAAATTTTGTTTCTATAGATACTTTTGTCAAAATTTTATTTCTATATAAAATTTTGTCAAAATTTTATTTCTTATATTTCATGTTAGCCTGATACCGAAACAGGCAATTGACGTCCAAATGCATTATATCTAATTATACAATTATTTTTCGAGCTTTATGGACAGATATAGATTAAGGAACATGGTTAATAGAGCCATTGAAAAGAAAACGCCAGATACAAATCTATACACGCCTGGACTGTACATGTTTCGGTTCGGGCGAAAGAACCTTTCCACAGCCTTTAGTATAGATCTGGCTGGGAGAGATAACTCAATTTTGGGCCCTTTATGCTAACTCCTTATGGAGAAAACATTTGGGAAATTTCCTCTTACAAATTGAATAATCTTTTCTCCCACTGAACATCATCTTTTCATATAACTTACAAGTCCCTTAATATTATTTTTATTTCGTTTTGTTACATAGTAATGCAACAACACGAAATTTATTTTTAGAAAGCTAATTTGTTAGAATTCACCTAAGTGGTGAACAGTCGAACAATGCTTATTGTTTCTACAGTCAACTATTCCTTAATCTATATCTGTCCATAAAGCTCGAAAAATAATTGTATAATTAGATAAAATTTTATTTCTATAGAAAATTTTGTCAAAATTTTATTTCTATAGAAAATTTTGTCAAAATGTTATTTCCATAAAAGTTGTTGTCAAAATTTTATTTCTGTATAAAATTTTGTTAACATTTTATTTCTATAGAAAATTTTGTCAACATTTTATTTCTTTAGACAATTCTGTTAAAATTTTATTTCTATAGACAATTTTGTTACAATTTTATTTCTATAGAAGATTTTATCAATATTTAATTGCTATAGAAAATTTTGTCAAAAGCTTATTTCTATAGAAAATTTCGTTTACATTTTATTTTTCTGGAAAATTTATCAAAATTTTATTTCTATAGAAAATTTCCTCAAAATTTTGTCAAAATTTTATTTCTCTAGAAAATGTGTCAAAATTTTATTTCTATAGAAAATATTTCAAAAATGTAATTTCTCTAGAAAATTTTGCAGTGGTTGCTTTTTTATATATACAAATTAAATTTTTCAATAATTCATCGATGGAATTATTTTCCATATAATACTATATTTCAATTAAATAATAAAAATTAAATTTTAATTTTAATATTATTTATTAAGCAAATTCACATTTGCACATAGAAAATTTTCTCAAAATTTTATTTCTATAGAAATTTTTGTCAAAATTTTATTTCTATAAAAAATTTTGTGAAACTTTGATTTTTAAAGAAAATGTTGTCAAACTTTGATTTCTATAGAAAATTTTGTCAAAATTTTATTTCTATAAAAAATTTTGTCAAAATTTTATTTCTATAGAAAATTTTGTCAAAATTTTATTTCTATAAAAAATTTTGTCAAAATATTATTTCTATAGAAAATTTTGTCAAAATTTTATTTTTATAGAAATTTTTTTTTAAATTTTATTTTTTAGAAAATTTTGTCAAAATTTTATTTTTATAGAAAATTTTGTCAAAATTTTATTTCTATAGAAAATTTTGTCAAAATTTTATTTTAATAGAAAATTTTGCCAAAATTTTATTTTTATAGAAAATTTTGTCAAAATTTTATTTTTATAGAAAATTTTGTCAAAATTTTATTTCTATAGAAAATGTTCTTAACATTTTGTTTCTATAGATACTTTTGTCAACATTTTATTTCTATAGAAAATTTTGTCAATATTTTATTTCTATAGAAAATGTTGTCAAAATGTTATTTCCATAAAAATGTTTGTCAAAATTTTATTTCTATATAAAATTGTGTTAACATTTTATTTCTATAAAAAAATTTGTGAACTTTGATTTTTATAGAAAATGTTGTCAAACTTTGATTTCTATAGAAAATTTTGTCAAAATGTTATTTCCACAAAAATTTTTCTCGAAATTTTATTTCTATATACAATTTTGTTAACATTTTATTTCTATAGAAAATTTTGTCAAAATTTTATTTCTTTAGACAATTTTGTTAAAGTTTTATTTCTATAGACAATTTTGTTACAATTTTATTTTGTCAAAATTTTATTTCTATAGAAAATTTTGTCAAAATTTTATTTCTATAGAAAATTTTGTCAACATTTTATTTCTATAGAAAATGTTGTCAACATTTTATTTCTTTAGACAATTTTGTTAAAATTTTATTTCTATAGACAATTTTGTTACAATTTTATTTCTATACAAAATGTTATCAATATTTTATTGCTATAGAAAATTTTGTCAAAATTTTATTTCTTTAGAAAATTTTCTCAAAATAGAAAATTTTAACAAAATTTTATTTTTATAGAAAATTTTGTCAAAATGTTATTTTTATAGAAAATTTTGTCAAAATTTTATTTAATGTTTTCAAATGTTAAGAAAATGTTCTTAACATTTTATTTCTATAGATACTTTTGTCAACATTTTATTTCTATAGAAAATTTTGTCAATATTTTTTTTCTATAGAAAATTTTGTCAAAATGTTATTTCCATAAAAATTTTTGTCAAAATTTTATTTCTATATAAAATTGTGTTAACATTTTATTTCTATAAAAAAATTTTTGAACTTTGATTTTTATAGAAAATGTTGTCAAACTTTGATTTCTATAGAAAATTATGTCAAAATGTTACTTCCACAAAAATTTTTCTCAAAATTTTATTTCTTTATACAATTTTGTTAACATTTTATTTCTATAGAAAATTTTGTCAAAATTTTATTTCGTTAGACAATTTTGTTAAAATTTTATTTCGTTAGACAATTTTGTTACAATTTTATTTTGTCAAAATTTTATTTCTATAGAAAATTTTGTCAAAATTTTATTTCTATAGAAAATTTTGTCAACATTTTATTTCTATAGAAAATTTGGTCACAATTTAATTTCTATAGAAAATTTTGTCAAAATTTTATTTCTATAGAAAATTTTGTCAAAATTTTATTTCTATAGAAAATTTTGTCAACATTCTATTTCTATAGAAAATTTTGTCACAATTTAATTTCTATAGAAAATTTTGTCAATATTTTATTTCTATAGAAAATTTTGTCAAAATGTTATTTCCATAAAAATTTTTGTCAAAATTTTATTTCTATATAGAATTTTGTTAACATTTTATTTCTATAGAAAATGTTGTCAACATTTTATTTCTTTAGACAATTTTGTTAAAATTGTATTTCTATAGACAATTTGGTTACAATTTTATTTCTATAGAAAATTTTATCAATATTTTATTGCTATAGAAAGTTTTGTCAAAATGTTATTTCTATAGAAAATTTGTCTAAATTTTATTTCTATAGAAAATTTTGTCAAAATTTTATTTTTCTGGAAAAATTGTCAAAATTTTATTTCTATAGAAAATTTTATTTCTATAGAAAATTGTGTCTAAATTTAATTTCTATAGAAAATGTTTTAAAAATTTTATTTCTCTAGAACATTTTGTCTAAATTTTATTTCAATAGCAGTGTTTGTTTTTTTATATATACCAATTAAATTTTTCAATAATTCATCGATGGAATTTGATGGAATTATTTTCCATATAGTATTATTTTCCATAATACTATATTTCAATTAAATAATGAAAATTACATTTTAATTTTAATATTGTTTATTAAGCAAATTCAAATTGTTCGAAATTCACTACGGCCAAACATACAGTGACGCACATAAATATTGGCACACCAAACAATTTTGATTAAAAACCACATGTTAAAAGTAATATGAAGCTTTTTTAAATTAAAATACATTTTTAATTTGGATTATAACTGCATCCGGATAATTTTTTATTTTAGAGAAATTTTTGTTCTTTCAATATTTAAATTATAATAAATTAAAAAATCACATTTTTTGAAGAACAAACCTATTGGCACAGGTAGTTCTAAATTAGTTTTTTGGTATATTTAGTACTTTTTGGGCATTTCTTTTTGTTTAATAACAACATCAAACAGTCTAGATAATGAATGGTCTAATTGTTTGTTTTATTTGTACCTATATTCCGCCATTCTTCCATCAACACTGTACCAAATTTCGTTAAAACCGATTAATAATAGTGGCCTGAATACTGCGAACAACAAATATATGTTATGGTCAAGCGGATGGACACCAAGGGCTAAACCGACTCAGGAGGTGGTTCTGATCCGATCGGTATATTTTTTTATGGAGCTTAAAATAAATATTTTTGGTAGGCGCATTTTTTTCACAGATACCCTGACCACTATGTGGTTTCGGGTGCTGTGCCAATACTTATGTGCGGCACTGTATGTGTGAATTCTTCGAATAAAATTAAAGCCTATATGTGCATCAATTGAATGAATATCAAAATAATTCATTTTGAAACTATGAGCGAATGCATACAATGACCACAAAATATAATTGCTAATTGAGATATTTTATAATGCAAATGTTCATTAATAATTTAATACAGTTTAGCAAACAAAATGTAAGAATATATTTTGTAACAATATGCCGTAGTCGAAAAATTCTTTCGGTATTTTGTCAATAGATTTCGTTTCGTTTAAAGCAAATTAGGACAAAATTCTGTCTTCTGGGACATTATAAGTGCATATCGGGCTAAAGATATGTATAGGAATTATTTAAATCTGAACCGACTTCTTCAAAAATCAATCTGAAATTTGAAGTTGATTGAACTGAAACTGCGACCTAGACTTTGATGACCAAAATGTGTTCACAGACGGATGAACAGACGGACATGGATAGATATACTCAAGAGCCTGCCCTGAGCAATATTGCCAAAGAAGTGTAAACTTGTAATACACTGTTCCACAATGTGGCGCAGGGTATAAAACTTTGTATACGAGTTGTGATATAAAGGGCGATTTTTTAGCTATTATTTTTGTTTGTTTTGGCAATACTGTATTAAACAGCTGACGAACGTTTCGTGTTCTGTGTCTCTGCCGAACATCTTCAGTTTGGTTCCTAAATTAACCATACATCGAAAGATTTGAAGACGAACGAGCTACAGCAACGCAGAATTTTTGGTAAATGGGCTCTTTAAAATTTATCGAAAAATTATGTTCAGCGACAAAACACACATTTGGTTCAAGGCTACGTAAATAAGCAGAATTGTCAATTTTGCAGAGAAGATCAAAAAGAAGCATGGTAAAATCTACCAATACGTCCAGAAAAAGTCTCAGTTTGTTGCGGTTTATGGGCTGGTGGCATCATTGGACCGTAATTCTTCAAAGATCATGCGAATCGTAACGTAACTGTGAATGAAAAGCACTACTTTGAGTTGATATGCAGATTTTTTTTTTGCCCAAAATGGCATGTGATTTCAAGAAGATGGTGCCACATGCTATACCGCACGCACAAAAATGGAGAGGCGAGCTCACAGAAATTTTAAAATTTTAATTGAATTTTCTAAAATATTCAATTAAAAATTTAATTGGTTCAACAATGTTTTTAATTAAAACAAAAATCAATCACAAAAATTAATAGTATCAATTAATTTTTTAATTGACTTCGCTGATTGAAACTATCATTTCTGTGATTGAAGACATTACAATCAAAAATTAATTTCGTGATTGAATCCAGAAATTATTTTTTTGTGTGTTCGGAGAACATTTTGTATCACGTTCGGGATCTGTCAATTGGCAGCCTAGATCGAGCGAATTAAACTGGCACATGCTATTAGGAACCTGTTTCAGTTTTAACATCCGTGTCGCATTAGAAACGGAAAACTTTTGGAATATGTTGAACAATACATCCATTAAGATTTTAATAAATTAAATTATATGCAAATTTAAATACTCTTTCAAAGAGTTCTGGTTGCAGTCGTGTGAAAGGTCCGTAGGGAAGTTTCAAGTCGATTGCTTGTTTTGTTCGGAAGTTATTTCAAAAGACGGACGGACACAGCTAGATCGGCACAAAATTTCACTAAATCGTATGATGTAAATGAATCTATAATTTTGAGAAATTCTGCAAAATTCATTACATTAAATTTTTAATTTTTCTTATATTTAATAAAAAAAAAATATGTATATGTTTTTTTCATAACATATACGTACACTTTCTATTAAAATACTACAAAGAAATAATATAACTACCAATTACCCATGAGGCTGCAAAATGAATCGTAAATTTTATTTTTCCATTCATTCATCGATAAGTTATTTTTTTTGTTGTTTTTTTTTTTTTTTTTTAAGCGTGAAAAAAACAATGTTCATGGAATTATTTATTTTCTGTGCATTCAATCATATGAAAAAAAGTGTGAAAATTGTAAAACACATGCTACTTTTTAATATAGGCAAATTCAAGTTGAACAGCAATTAAAAGCGGGCGCATATAGTAAACAAAAAAATATTGAATTCTTCAACAACAGATAATTATACATTTTGCATGCACAATGCAATGTTGTTTATTTGGAACATATTTAATTATTTTTAAAATCAAATTCCATCATTCAATACTCACAGAAGTTGTTAAACTAATGCCAAAATAATCTTATGTTTATTGCAAAAAAAAATTACTTTGTTTTAGTTTATTTTTAAAATTTGTTAAGAAATGTTCCCCCCAAATGATGTTTATACCATCCACCATAGGGTGGGGGGTATGTTAACTTTGTCATTCCGTTTGTAACACATCGAAATATTGCTCTAAGACCCCATAATGTATATATATTCTGGGTCGTGGTGAAATTCTGAGTCGATCTGAGCATGTCCGTCCGTCCGTCCGTCTGTTGAAATCACGCTAACTTCCGAACGAAACAAGCTATCGACTTGAAACTTGGCACAAGTAGTTGTTATTGATGTAGGTCGGATGGTATTGAAAATGGGCCATATCGGTCCACTTTTACGTATAGCCCCCATATAAACGGACCCCCAAATTTGGCTTGCGCTTGCTCTAAGAGAAGCAAATTTCATCTGATCCGGCTGAAATTTAGTTCGTGGTGTTGGTATTTAGTCTCTAACAACCATGCACAAATTGGTCCATATCGGTCCACTTTTACGTATAGCCCCCATATAAACGGTCCCCCAAATTTGGCTTGCGATTGCTCTAAAAGAAGCAAATTTCATCCGATCCGGCTGAAATTTGGTACATGGTGTTAGTATATGGTCTCTAACAACCATGCAAAAATTGGTCCATATCGGTCCATAATTACATATAGTCCCCACATAAACCGATCCCCCGATTTGGCTTGCGGAGCCTCTAAGAGAACCAAATTTCATCCGATCCGGCTGAAATTTGGTACATGGTGTTGGTATATGTTCTCTAATGACCATGCAAAACTTGGTCCACCTCGGCCCATAATTATATATAGCCCCCATATAAACCGATCCCCAGATTTGACCTCCGGAGCCTCTTAGAGGAGCAAATGTCAACCGATCCGATTGAAATTTGGTCCGTGGTGTTAGTATATTGTCTCTAACAACCATGCCAAAATTTGGTACATGGTGTTGGTATATGTTCTCTAATGACCATGCAAAACTTGGTCCACATCGGCCCATAATTATATATAGCCCCCATATAAACCGATCCCCAGATTTGACCTCCGGAGCCTCTTCGAGGAGCAAAATTCATCCGATCCGGTTGAAATTTGGAACGTGGTGTTAGAATGTGGTCTCCAAGAATTAGTCCATATCGGTCCATAATTATATATAGTCCCCATATAAACCGTTCCCCAGATTTGATCTCCGGAGCCTCTTGGAGCAGCAAAATTCATCCGATCCGGTTGAAATTTGCAACGTGGTGTTAATATAAGGCCGCTAATAACCATGCCAAAATTGGTCCATATCGGTCTATAGTTATATATAGTCGATCCCCAATCACACACAAATTGGTGCTTATCGGTTCATAATCATGGTTGCCACTCGAGCCAAAAATAATCTACAAAAATGTTATTTCTATAGAAAATTTTGTCAAAATATAATTTCTATAGAAAATTTGGTCAAAATTTTATTTCTATAGAACATTTTGTCAAAATTTTATTTCTATAGAAAATTTTGTCAAAAATGTTCTATAGAAAAATTTATCCAAAATTCATTTCTATAAAAATTTTTCCAAATTTTACTTCTATAGAAAATGTTGTCAAAATTTTATTTCTATAGAAACTTTAAACTTAATTATATACGTATTTAATCGGCCTTTTTTAGTTTAATATATACCACGTATGGACTATGTGGTATATATTATGGTGTTAGGAAGTTTTAAGATACCTTGCTATCGGCAAGTGTTACAGCAACCCAAGTAATTCGATTGTGGATGACAGTCTTCAGTAGAAGTTTCTACGCAATCCATGGTGGAGGGTACATAAGCTTCGGCCTGGCCGAACTTACGGCCGTATATACTTGTTTTTCTTTACTTTTAGTTCATTTCTGCTTTTATCAGAAGGAATAAAAATGATATACAATTTAGTTCAATTTTCCCACGTGATAGTTCATTCTTCCCATGAAACAGTTCTCGTTTTGCTTCTGTGCTGTAATTCTGTAACATATGACTATAGTAATATAGCAGAAATTTATTGATAATTAAATATACATTTTTAGTGCCATGATTTGTCCGAAAAATTCTAGGAAACTCATTGACTCATATGGTCATTATAATTATTTTGATATTTCCGCAAAATTCAATTATATTCACAGAATTAATACATATGTCTTTAGTTTATAAATCTTTTATCAAATAATCCACTTAGAATCTTCATTAAATCTCAAACACTAATGGATTTTTCACACAAATCACTTAACAATTCACAAAAATTTCCACAGTGAATCACTATCATTGTCTCGGGAGCAATTGATGAAATATTTCAAAATATCGAAAAACGGAAATCATACCAACAATGTGCATGTTAGACATTTTAATTTTGCAATTAGTAATGCAAATTGCTACATTTAATAAATACCAGGGAGTGGAGTGTCTTGTCTCATGTTTATAATTACATTTAGTTTATAGAACTTTTGCAATAACACTCAAAACATTTCTACGAATTAATTAAACTATTTATAAGATTATGTACAACAAAAAACATCACATAAATTGTAAATAATTAAATTAATCGAGAGAAAGTAATATATGATTCACAAACAAGGAACTGAAATAATAAAACTATAGAGTATTTTGTAAAAATTTTATTCTTAAAAAAAATTTTAATACTAGAGAAAATTTTATCAAAATTTTATTCTTAGAAAAAATTTTGTCAAAATTTTATCCTATATAAAAGTTTGTCAAAATGTTATTCCTTTAGAAAATGTTGTCAAATTGTTATTCCTAAAGAAAATGTTGTCAAAATATTATTCCTTATGATTAAATTCCTATAGAAAGCTTTGCCATAATTTTATTCCTATAGAACATTTTGTCAAATTTTATTCGAGAGGAAATCTTGTCAATATTTTATTGCTAGGAAAAATTTTGTCAAAATTTGATTCCATATTCTGATTATTATTTGATTCCTATAGAAAATTTTGTTATTCCTTATGATTTGATTCGTATATAAAATTTTTTAAAAAATTTATTTTATAATTTTATATAGGATAAAAAATTGTATTCCTATAGAAAATTTTCTCAAATTTTTAGAATATAAAATTCAGTAATTTGATGTTATAATGATAAAATAGAATTTTTGTACATTTTCTCAATGCAAACTCGATCATCTTTCGGAAAAAGACGTCGCATCACTGAACATATGTTTGCGGGACATACTTGTCGGTCGAGCTCTTCAATATTATATTGCTGCTGCTCTTATAAATATATGTTACCGCAACACAGAAAAAAATATCACGAAAAAAATATTGAATTAAAAATTTAATTGGTACAACACAATTTTTAATTGAAATAAAAATCAATAACAACAAGTATATACGGGCGTAAGTTCGGCCAGGCCGAATCTTATGTACCCTCCACCATGGATTGCGTAGAAACTTCTACGAAAGACTGTCATCCACAAATTTCAACTCACATGGTTGTTAAATATCATATACTACCACCACGTACCAAATTTCAACCAGATCGGATGAATTTTGCTTCTCCAAAAGGCACCGGAGGTCAAATCTGGGGATCGGTTTATATGGGATCTATATATTATTATGGACTGATAGGAACCAATTCCTGCATGGTTGTTGGATACCCTATATTAACATCACGTACCAAATTTCAACCGAATGGGAAGAATTTTGCTCTTCCAAGGTGCTCCGGAGGTCAAATCTGGGGATCGGTTTATATGGGGCCTATATATAATTATGGACCGATATCGATCAATTTTTGCATGGGTGTTTGAGGCCATATATTAACATCACGTACCAAATTTCAACTGAATCAGATGAATTTTGGTCTTCCAAGAGGCTCCGGAGGTCAAATCTGGTGATCGGTTTATATGGGGGCTATATATAATTATGAACCGATGTGGACCAATTTTTGCATGGTTGTTAGAGACCATATACTAACACCATGCTTCTCTTAGAGGTAGAGGTGTGCACGTGAGTAATATTTTACTCACGCTCACGCACACTCACGACGGAAAAATTTTACTCACGCACACTCACGCACGATATTGTTTGGTAGGACTCACGCTCACGCACACTCACGAAAAAAAAATTTGTACTCATGCACACTCACGCACGAAAATGTCGCAACTCACGAAAAATACCGTGACTCACGAAAAATATCGTGACTCACGAACAAATTTTTGAGTAATTTACCTTAGCGACGTCTCTGAAAACATGAGCATTATTAAAATCGAGAGCGTTATTACACTCTTAACATCCCAGGGGTCACTAAAATTGTAAATTAATTTAACTCTTAAGCGTTTTATGTTGGTGAGCGGGATTATTTTCGTGAGCGTAAATCTTTACTCACGCACACTCACGGAGATAATATTTTCGTGACTCACGCTCACGCACGACATTTTGGTTTGTTAATCACGCTCATGCACACTCACGCCGTTGCCATGAGCGTGACTCACGACTCAAGCGTGAGTCACGAAAATTTTCGTGAGTCACGACAATTTCGTGTCACGCGCACACCTCTACTTAGAGGTCTCGCAAGCCAAATTTGAGGGTCCGTTTATATGGGGGCTATACGTAAAAGTGGACCGATATGGCCCATTTGCAATACCATCCGACCTACATCAATAACAACTACTTGTGCCAAGTTTCAAGTCGATAGTTTGTTTCGTTCGGAAGTTAGCGTGATTTCAACAGACGGACGGACGGACATGCTCAGATCGACTCAGAATTTCACCACGACCCAGAATATATACACTTTATGGGGTCTTAGAGCAATATTTCGATGTGTTACACACGGAATGACAAAGTTAATATACCCCCCATCCTATGGTGGAGGGTATACAAATTAATTGTATCAATAATTTTTTTTAATTGGATCAATTAATTTTTTAACTGACTTTGGTGCTTGATACTTTCATTTCTCTGATTGAAGACATTTCAATTAAAAATTAATTGGTTCAATTAATTTCGTGATTGAAGACAAGAGGATTACTATAAAGCGGTGTAATATTTGGGCTGAGCAAAGGTTGTGGCGAATGGGGATGACATCGTAGTATTGGTATCGGGAAAATTCTTGGATATTATTTCACATGTGGTGAGTATCTTTCAGACAGGACCAGACGATATGGATTGGTATGAACCTTGGAAATATAGAGCGTGTACACTTCACTAAAAGAAGAAAAATCATTGGATATAAATCTCCCGAATTTCAAGGGACGAAGTTGTGTCTCTGGAAATCAACAAGATACTTGGGACTTCGCCTGGATTGTAATCTGAAGTTTGCCACGTTTGGTGGACAATCGTGAACCGCCTGAATCGGATATCGAAATATTATTAGGAACGGAAAACGGAGGTTATTTATGTGACAAGCGCTATGAGGGCCACTGCCGCTGGGAGTCAGTCCACTCAATTTGTACATAAAGAAACAACCAGCAGTTACACTCGTGAGACTTGAAAGCTTAAATACACGGGGAGCAATGTTTTGCAGGCATACGGAACTTCTTGGCGAACGTTATAGAGAGATGGACTATATGACAACTGAGCATGTTTATCACGATAAGCCTATATGTGTTATGGAAGAAAAGGAGGAAAGAAGGATACTTTTCGGTTATGTTATTATGATGTTATTATTTGTTCCAGGAAAGGAGGAAAGAAGGATACTTTTCGGTTATGTTATTATGATGTTATTATTTGTTCCAGTAAGAGGACTTCCCCAGTGCCCTACTCTTTAAAATAGTTCTCCGGTTTAGGTTTTGGTCTGATAACTTCACAAACGCTCCATGTTAATAATTCTCCAGCAAAACAAAAAAATTGAATTTACCCTAAGGGCACAAATTTAAAAGCACTTTCAAAAATGTCCTCCCAAAGATGTTCTTTATTTTCACTACACACACTCAAAAAAGTTTACTTGGATCCAAATATAAATTCCCTTAAGCATTTTGTTATTGACTCCGACCTAAAGATGCGACTTCTTTAACATAAAGACATTTTTAGGGACCTATGTAGCTTTAAATCTAGGACCAATCAAATTAAAATTAGGATACCGATTTCATTTATAAAATTTTTATTTTCGTTTTGTCACATATTAATAAAGCAAACAAATGCCAATTTAAAAATCCAAATTATACTCGTAACATATACTTTAAAGTAACAAAATGTTTTCTTAGTTGCAAAAAAAAAAAATTAAACCCAACATAAAAACGATTCAATATTTCAGTTAATTTAAGGACGATTTCTTTAAATCAAAAATGTTTTCTTTTTTTCACTTTAAGGAAAATTTGCCTTAGTTCAAAGGCATATAACTTTAACATAGGGAGGCATATAACTTAACATAGGGACGTAACTTTCCAAAATTTGTGTTTGATTTAATAATAATATTTTGAAGCATAAATAGATGAAAAACTTTATTTTTATTAAAATGCCATTATTTTAAAGAAATCTGTCTTTAATGTTGTGTAAATTGTGCATCCTAAATTTAAGGTTGCGTAATCTTTAATATCACGTTAATATTTTCTTTAGTGCGGGAAGTTCTTTTAACTCAATTTTGTATAACTCGCTTTTTTTCATATTTTTATACCCACCACCATAGGATGGGGGGTATATTAACTTTGTCATTCCGTTTGTAACACATCGAAATATTGCTCTAAGACCCCATAAAGTATATATATTCTGGGTCGTGGTGAAATTCTGAGTCGATCTGAGCATGTCCGTCCGTCCGTCCGTCCGTCTGTTGAAATCACGCTAACTTCCGAACGAAACAAGCTATCGACTTGAAACTTGGCACAAGTAGTTGTTATTGATGTAGGTCGGATGGTATTGCAAATGGGCCATATCGGTCCACTTTTACGTATAGCCCCCATATAAACGGACCCCAAAATTTGGCTTGCGAGGCCTCTAAGAGAAGCAAATTTCATCCGATCCGGCTGAAATTTGGTATATGGTGTTAGTATATGGTCTCTAACAACCATGCAAAAATTGGTCCACATCGGTCCATAATTATATATAGCCCCCATATAAACCGATCCCCCGATTTGGCTTGCGAGGCCCCTAAGAGAAGCAAATTTCATCCGATCCGGCGGAAATTTGGTACATGATGTCAGTATATGGTCTCTAACAACCATGCAAAAATTGGTCCACATCGGTCCATAATTATATATAGCCCCCATATAAACATATCCCCCGATTTGGCTTGCGAGGCCTCTAAGAGAAGCAAATTTCATCCGATCCGGCTGAAATTTGGTACATGGTGTTAGTATATGGTCTCGAACAACCATGCAAAAATTGGTCCACATCGGTCCATAATTATATATAGCCCCCATATAAACCGATCCCCCGATTTGGCTTGCGAGGCCTCTAAGAGAAGCAAATTTCATCCGATCCGGCTGAAATTTGGTACGTGATGTTAGTATGTGGTCTCTAACAACCATGCAAAAATTGGTTCACATCGGTTCATAATTATATATAGCCCCCATATAAACCGATCACCAGATTTGACCTCCGGAACCTCTTGGAAGACCAAAATTCATCTGATTCAGTTGAAATTTGGTACGTGGTGTTAATATATGGCCTCAAACTCCCATGCAAAAATTGGTCGATATCGGTCCATAATTATATATAGGCCCCATATAAACCGATCCCCAGATTTGACCTCCAGAGCCCCTTGGAAGAGCAAAATTCTTCCCATTCGGTTGAAATTTGGTACGTGATGTTAGTATATGGTATCCAACAACCATGCAGGAATAAGAAGTTTTAAGATACCACAACCCAAGTAATTCGATTGTGGATGACAGTCTTTCGTAGAAGTTTCTACGCAATCCATGGTGGTGGGTACATAAGATTCGGCCTGGCCGAACTTGTATATACTTGTTAATGTGTAATTTTAACTTTTTTGTTTCATAAAAGTTTATCACAGAGTAAAAATCAATAAAATGGTACAATTATTTAATTTTTTTTCGCAAAAAAATGATACTAGAAAAATTGCGAATTTTTACACTTATTTGATCTCAAACGATTCAGAAAAGCTTTAGGATGCTTTAAAAATCATAAAACTTATTTGTTTGGTAAAATATCACAAAATTTTTAATTCACATCCAAAACGATGAATTGGGATTACACCTTAAGAAGTAATACAAATTCATTGCAACGGCTGTTGAAATGGTAAACATCTGTCCCATGACAAGCCCATGTTAAATTCATGGATTTGAGCCAATTTTGCACCACTTCCGGGTATACATATCTTTTACTATTAGAATCAAGAAAAATTGAAATTTTCATTAAAGTTGATCCAATCATGAAATTGGAACAATTTTATTTCGAATTTCTATAAAAATTTCTATAAAAATGTTATTGGTCTGAAGAATTTAAATACACAATCCATGAGGGAAATCTCTCGAAAAAATAAATGATGCCCAATTCTGCTAACGATTAATAATGGTATGGTTGACACCACTTTTAGAGAAATAAACCACAGCTGAAAGAAAAATGTTGTGTTCACTCGGAACGAGGGCGTTATTTTCTTCATTAATCTAAAAAAAAAGTCGAGATCAATTCCACCAATAATATGGTGGAGTTAGTTAACCCAAAAATCTTTCTTAAAAATGCGATTTGTTTAACAAATAGTCTGTCAGTTGTCAAAACAAATCAGCGGAACCTGTCGGATTTTGCTAGTTTCTATTAAATCAGCACTTTTGATTGGGAACTGCGCCAGCTTATATACACTGAAAAAAATGTTGTCGTAAGGTCAAAAATTTCATGTCTTTAAAATACGAATGCAAATTTTGCTTAACATAGAAGACGCATTTCTCAAATATAATGTTTTTTCCTTGTCCAAAAGCCGATAAACTTTTCAATGAAGTCGTATTGTTCTTATAATTAAATGATTTGATTTAAAAATGGCTAACATAACATGAAAGAAAAAATTTTAAAATTGATGAAATTGTCTTTAAATTTGTTGTCTTTTTGCATCTTGACTACAAAGAAAAAAATATAAATAAAGAGGTTTTTTACTTGAAACATAGCATAATTTCTACTGGAAGTCGAGTCTGAATTTGGAAAATAAAGTTGTCGTTAAATGACTTTGCTATATATGAAGAAAAAAAGTAAAAAAAAATGAAAGATTAAAATTTGCTTGCTAGAGAATTGCTTGCTAGAGAATTGTGTCTTAACAGTATCCTTACTTGTATTCTCCGCTTCTTTGGCTCGGAATCAATACCAAAATTTTTAAAGTAAAGATAAAATCTTTGGAACTGGGCTTGCTTTTTTTTTTTTCAGTGTATAAAAATTACAAATAATTTTTTCTATAAAATTTTCATCCAAATTAAAACTTCTATGTTCGATTGCTAGCCGTAATAAGGCTTTTTTAATTTGATAATTTAATAAAATTGTTTTTGATGATATTCTACGGTATGCAATTCAAATTAAAACAAAAAATCCCCCAAACACATTTTTGCTTTAATTACTCTCAATTTTTCTTCTTGGGTAATTAATTTGGCATATGAAAAATAATACAAACACACATATCCTTCGACTGAGAATAATTTTCCTGTTCACCAAAAAGAAAAAGATTAATGTTACCTTCTAATGTGAAAGAGGGGCGTTACGTTGCAGATTATCCGAGAATGGTCATATGTTGCAACCACATCATCATTTATCCATGGTAAACCACAACACGCTTCAATGGTTGCATATGGCCTAACCAATACAGCATCCGTCATAAATGTGAACTAAGCCAACAAAAAAAAAAATCTAATGGGCAATGGTATAGAGTGAAGAATAATTGAACGATTGGCATAGGCACGTCATCTCAACGCAAGAAACACAAAAAAGAAAATTTCATTTGAAAAACCATAAGATTGCCTTTCATTCACACACTCGAAACACGAAATAAAGAAGGAGAAAAAAACACTATGCAGTAATAATAATAAAATTATTCCAAAGTTTTAATAGAAAATAAACGCAACAAGAACAACAACTACAACAAATTAGAACACACATCCGTCACGTTCCAAATGCGAACGAGTTCGCTACTCAAGCGAACGCATATAACCAAAGACAAATTCACCGCACCAACAAGGAAAAATATGTTCATTCTATACAAAGACTGAAAAAAACGGCAATCTTTCATTGTTAGAATCAGTTCCTGGTTTTTTGAATTTTCTATAATTTTTTTGTTTTGGCAAATAAATGCAAAGTGCGAAACAAAGTGTAATGGATTTTTAATATTTAATGCGTGGAAATTGTTGTTCAGTTTTTTTTTCTTTTGTAGAAAGTAGAGGAGGTAAGAGGATATTGCAGACTCTCAACTATGAAAATAATAAAAAATAAATAAGGAAGCAAAAAATGTTAATTGTTTATGATGGTTGTATGGTGATATTTTACTTCCTTGCTCAAGGAAGATATGTCTTCAGTTAAGACATTGAAACCTAACAATAAGAAGGCTATTCGTGACAGATGAGTTCGTGCTACAACTCCGTGACGAAGGATAGAAAGAAATTATTTCTGGCGCCCAACGCCGTTGATGGTTAAGCGCTACCTATACGAAGCACTAGCAAACATTTTTGTTGTACATTGAACAAATATTTACATGATATTAAGGGTTAAATTTTAGGAATCACAGTTTACAAAATATTAAATAAAATATTATAAAATATTTAAATTAAAGAAATTTTAATTATAAGAAAATTCATAATCCTGGCATTAAAAATATTTTTCTTTATATGTAGGACAAAAATTTTTTAAATTAAAATTTTAAATTTCCATAAATGAAATCTATAAATTAATTTTAATTTTATAGAGCCTAGATTTAAAGCCAGATACCTCTATAAAAAAGTCTTCAGTTTAAGGAAGCGGCATCTTTGGCTAGGAATCAATACCAAAATTCTTAAAGGTGTAGGCGGAAATTGGACACCGATTAGGTCGAGCTACAGGAGGAGCTGCAACCACGGTTGCGACTCTTATCGAAAATTTTGTAAAATTTTTATTTCTATAGAAAATTTTGTCAACATTTTATTTTTATAGAATATTTTGGCAAAATTTTATTTCTATAGAAATTTTTTTTTCAATTTTTTTTTATAGAAAATTTTGTCAAAATTTTATTTCTATTGAAAATTTTGTCACAATTTTATTTCTACAGAAAAGTTTGTCAACATTTTATTTCTATGGAAAAAATTTATCAAAATTTTATTTACATAGAAAATTTTGTCAAACTTTATTTCTATAGAAAAAATTGTGAAAATTTTGTCACAATTTTATTTCTACAGACAATTTTTTCAAAATTTTATTTCTATGGAAAATTTTTATCAAAATTTTATTTACATAGAAAATTTTGGTAAACTTTATTTCTATAGAAAAATTTGTCAAAAAATTTTTTATTTCTATAAAAAATTTTTTCAAAAGTTTATTTTTATAGAAAATTTGGCAACATTTTATTTCTATAGAAAATTTTGTCAAAATTTTATTTCTATAGAAAATTTAGTCACAATTTTATTTCTATAGCAAATTTTGTCAAAATTTTATTTGACAACATTATATTTATAATGTTGTCAATTTTTTTTTGTAGAAAAATATGTCAATATCTTATTTCTATAGAAAACTTTGTACAATTTTATTTCTATAGAATATTTTGTGAAGTACATCTTAGTTGGAGAGGAATATTTTGTAAAATCTACCAATGTATCAATAATTCTATCAATCTACCAAACTATAAAACATTTTTGGTAGAATTCTACCAACTGTGGTAACCCTGGCTACAACTCCAAGACGATAGGATAGAGAAAAATTTTATTCTTATAAAAAATTTTGTAAAATTTTTATTTCTATAGAAAATGTTTTCCATTTTTTTTTATGGAAAATTTTGTCAAAATTTTATTTCTATAGAAAATTTTGTGACAATTTTATTTCTACAGAAATTTTATTTACATAGAAAATTTTGTCAAACTTTATTTCTATAGAAAAATTGTGAAAATTTTGGCAAAATTTTATTTCTATAAAAAAGTTTGTCACAATTTTATTTCTACAGAAAATTTTGTCAAAATTTTATTTCTATGGAAAAATTTTATCAAAATTTTATTTACATTTGGCAATATTTTATTTCTATAGAAAATTATGTCAAAATTTTATTTCTATAGAAAATTTTGTCAAAATTTTATTTCTATAAAAAATTTCGTCACAATTTTATTTCTATAGCAAACTTTGTCAAAATTTTATTTCTATAGAAACTTTAGTCACAATTTTATTTCAATAGAAAATTTTGTCACAATTTTATTTCTACTGCAAATTTTGTAAAAATTTTATTTCTCTGGAACATTATAATCATAACTTTTATTTACATAGAAAATTTTGTCAAACTTTATTTGTATAGAAAAATTTGTGAAAATTTTATTTATATAGAAAATTTTGTCAAATTTTTATTTCTATAGAAATTTGTTTCAAAAGTTTATTTTTATAGAAAATTTGTCAACATTTTATTTCTATAGAAATTTTTTTCAAAGGTTTATTTTTATAGAAAAATTGTCAACATTTTATTTCTATAGAAAATTGTGTAAAAATGTTATTTCTATAGTAAATTTAGTCACAATTTTATTTCTATAGAATGTTTTGTGAAGTACCTCTTAGTTGGAGAGGAATATTTTGTAAAATCTACCAATATATCAATAATTCTATCAATCTACCAAACTGTAAAATTTTTTTGGCAGAATTCTACCAACTGTGGTAACCGTGGCTACAACTCCGAGACGATACGATAGAAAAAAATTATTTCTGGCGCCCAACGCCATTGGCGGTTAATCTGAACCTATATGAAGCACTAGCAAATTTTTGCTGTACACTGAAAAAAATATTTAGGTTATATTAAAGATTACGCAAATTTTACAGAATTTTCTATAGAAATAAAATATTGACAAAATTTTCTATAGAAATAAAATTTTGACAAATTTTCTATAAAAATAAACTTTTGAAAAAAATTTCTATAGAAATAAAATGTTGACAAAATTTTCTATGTAAATAAAATTTCTATTGTCCTTAAATTAACTGAAAGTTTGAATATTTAGATTTAAGATAAAAAGGCTTCAATTATAGGCTACGATTTATTTTGAGGATTTAGCATCTTTGGTATAAAGTTTTTTTTTTTGGAATTAAGAAAATATTTTTTACTTCGAAATATCCATTATAATTTGGATTTCAAAACTAGCAGTTATTTGTTCGTGAATAGGTTTATTAATATACCACGAAAAGAGAATTAAATTTCGATAAATGAAATCTGTATCTTAATTTTAATTGTATTGATCCTATATTGAAAGCGAAATAGGTCGCTAAAAATTTCTTTATTTTGAAGAAGCGGCATCTTTGGATCGAAATCAATATTAAACACCATAAGGGAAAGTCAAAATCTTAGGATCCAAGCAAACTTTCTTTGAGTGTATTTTTGATGACTTTTTTGCTTTGTAGTCAATATATAAAACGTAAAAAAATTAGTGACGATTTAATTAATTTTAAAGTTTTTTTTCGAATTTTTAAAGCCATGTTGGCCATAGTCAAACACAATTTTATTTCATGTAAATAAACCCAATTTTAAGTCGAATTACTTAACTATAAGGAAAAAATAACTTCTTTGGAATGTTTATCGCTTTTTGAACAAGGAAAAAAATTTAATATCAGAGAAATGCGTCTTCTATGATAAGCAAAATTCGCATTCGTATTGATACGGACTTGAAATCTTCGGCATCATGACAATATTTTTTTTTTTCGTAGATAACGAAAGTACCCAAATTACAATTTCCCATCAAATCTCATGGTTCCCAAAAAATCGACATAGGCGAAATCTCCAATAATGGCAAGACTGGGTATGTGGAGTATGTGAAAATAAACTTTGCCTAAAAATTCGTTTCGGAATTATTTTGTTTTTTTTTTTTCATGTATGGTGAACTCAGTGAAACAAGAATCAAATTTTCGTAATTAAAAGAATAAAAAAGTCTAGAAAGATTTTTTCTGGCGCCCTACGCTGCGATACTGGTGGTTAAGCGCTGCTTGTAGAAAACACCAGCAAATTTTTGTTTATACACGCTGCACTTGCTCCCAACGAACTTTGTTTAACCTGAATAAAAACTTTGTCCGTCTAAAATTTTTTTTGCGGAGGAAAGAATTAATATTATTCCGTCTATAGTGGATTAAGGGAGTCAATAATCAAATTCCTTGATAAATCAAAAATTTTTGATGAGATCATAACGAAAATATTTTTTTTCTGGCGCCCAAGGTGGTTTACCGCTACCTATAGGAAGCACCAGCAATTTCTTTTTTGTACCTGTTTCTCGTTGTTGTTCTTTCTTTATTAACCATAATCAATATTGACAACCCTTTTTCTCAAATTTTGGTCACAGTTTATAAAAAAAAAATTGTTTTTTGACTCATGTCTAGACTTTGACTAAATATAAAATTTCATTTACATATCTAAGCTGATTTTATATAATCCAACCTTTGTCCTTTGTTCTAATGGAACATTTTTGATGAAGGTTTACCACCCCATACATAACTCCATTGTTATCTATTTGCCCATGGATGGATTGACAGTGATGTCTAACCCTTTATGTCTGTTTTGGGACATTAATGTTAGAACTTTGCGTGGGAACTGAGGGTTTTCCGTTATTTGCAAAATGCTAAAGGTTGCTGAACTGTCATATGAAGTGCCATCCAAAAAAATTTTGCATGGGAACGAACGACGCGAAACTAATGCGTGTTTATATTCCAATGTTTGGATGTGATTGTTTTCCCTTGTTCCCTTCGGCATCGCTGCTGTTTTATTTGAATTCCATTCTTTGTTCTTTTTTATTTAGAAAATCCATTGAATTGTTGTTTTTTTTCTTATCTGTTGAATTACATCGAAGAAGGACAGAATATGTATAACATCAATTCTTTATTTGCATTATGGTTTAACCGATTATGGGAGAAGAGGAGAAATGCATTAATTATTTTTCCAAAAATATATTTTGAAAAAAATAATTATTTTGAGAAAATTTTCTTTAGAAATAAAATTTGGAGAAAATTTTCTATGGAAATAAAATTTGGAGAACATTTTCTATAGAAATAAAATTTTGACAAAATTTTCTATAGAAATAAAATTTGGAGAAAATTTTCTATAGAAATAAAATTTGGAGAAAATTTTCTATAGAAATAACATTTAGACAAAATTTTCTAAAGAAATAAAATTTTGACAATATTCGCTATAGAAATAACATTTTAACAAAATTTTATATAGAAATAAAATTTTTATAAAATTTTCTATAGAAATACAATTTTAATAAAATTTGCTATAGAAATTAAAATTTTGAGAAAAATATCATTAGAAATTAAATATTCTATAGAAATAAAATGTTGCCAAAATTTTCTATTGAAATAAAATTCTCTATTGAAATAAAATTTTGACAAAATTTTCTATAGAATTAAAATTTTGACATATTTTCTATAGAATTAAAATTTTGACAAATTTTCTATAGAAATAAAATTTTAAGAAAATTTTCTATAGAATTAAAATTTTACAAAATGTTCTATAGAAATAAAATTTTAATTTAATTTTAATTTTTTTATTCGCTATAGAAATAAAATTTTAACAAAATTTTCTATAGAAATAAAATTTTCTATAGAAATACAAGTTTAATAAAATTTGCTATAGAAATTAGAATTTTGAGAAAATTTTCATTAGAAATTTGTTTAGGCAGTAGCCGACTATCAAACCCTTTTTCGGAAGGTTCAAGTGTAGTTCACTTTGGGTTGAGTGAATTACCCGAATTTATTCTGATAATTGGTTGATAGTTTTGCTGCAAGTAGAGGATGCTGATGAGGAATGTGGTAATTCCGAAACAGCTGTACATCCAATAATCTTGCAGTCTATAGGGCTTTGCCCAAATAAATTTGACAAGCATACTTTTCCTCTGTTGGTTAAGCTACACTTGTAGTTTAGTCAATGCATGGCTTTAAGCTGAGATCAAAAACAACAATAACGATTGAAGAGAAGCCAACAATAACAAACAAAAGGAAAGAATTAAATTTTGACAAAATTTTTTATAGATATAAAATTTTGACAAAATTTTCTAAAGAAGTAAAATTTTGACAAACAAATTTCTATAGAAATAAAATTTTAACAAAACTTTCTATAGAAATAAAATTTTGACAAAATTTTCTATAGAAATAAAATTTTGACAAAATTTTCTATAGAAATAAAATTTTGACAAAATTGTCTATAGAAATAAAATTTTGACAAAATTTTGCTATAGAATTAAAATTTTGACAAAATTTTCTATAGAATTAAATTTTGACAAATTTTAGACACAATTTTCTATAGAAATAAAATTTTGAGAAAATTTTCTATTGAAATAAAATTTTGACAAAAGTCGCTATAGAACTACAATTTTGACAATATTCGCCATAGAAATAACATTTTAACAAAATTTTCTGTAGAAATAAAATTTTTATAAAATTTTCTATAGAAATACAATTTTAATAAAATTTGCTATAGATATTAAAATTTTGAGAAAAATTTCATTAGAAATTAAATATTCCATAGAAATAAAATGTTGCCAAAATTTTCTATTGAAATAAAATTTTGACAAAATTGTCTATAGAAATAACATTTTGAAAAAAATTTTTATAGAATTAAAATTTTGACAAAATTTTCTATAGTAATAAAATTTTGAGAAAATTTTCTATAGAATAAAATTTGGGCAACATATTCTATAGAAATAATATTTTAACAAAAATTTCAATAGAAATAAAATTTTAACAAAATCTTCTATAGCAATAAAATTTTGAGACAATTTTCTATAGAAATAAAATTTTGACAAAATCTTCTATAGCAATAAAAATTTGACATAGTTTTCTATAGCAATAAAATTTTGACAAAATCTTCTATAGCAATAAATTTTTGACAGAATTTTCAATAGAAATAAAATTTTGAGAAAATTTTGTATAGAACAAAAATGTTGAGAAAATTTTCTATTGAAATAAAATTTTGACAAAAGTCGCTATAGAACTACAATTTTGACAGTATTCGCCATAGAAACAACATTTTAACAAAATTTTCTGTAGAAATAAAATTTTTATAAAGTTTTCTATAGAAATACAATTTTAATAAAATTTGCTATAGAAATTAAAATTTTGAAAAAAAAAATTTCATTAGAAATTAAATATTCCATGGAAATAAAATGTTGCCAAAATTTTCTATTGAAATAAAATTTTGACAACATTGTCATAAAATTTTGACAAAATTGTCTATAGAAATAAAATTTTGACAAAATTTTCTATAGAATTAATATTTTGACAAAATTTTCTATAGAATTAATATTTTGACAAAATTTTCTATAGAAATAAAATTTTGACAAAATTTTTTATAGATATAAAGATATTTTGGCTAAATTTTCTATTGCAATAAAATTTTGGCAAATTTTCTTATGGCAATAAAATTTCGACAAAAATTTTTATAGAAATAAAATGTTGATACAAATTTTCTATAGAAATAAAATTTTGACAAAATTTTCGATAGAAGTAAAATTTTGACAAAATTGCATATAAAAATAAAATGTTGACAAAATTTTCGATAGAAATAAAATTTTGAAAAAAAAATTCTGAAAAAAAATTTTATAGAAATAAAATTTTGAAAAGTTTTCTATACAAATAAAATTTTGAAAAAAGTTTTCTATACAAATAAAATTTTGACAAAATTTTCTATAGAAATAAAATTTTTGCAAAAGTTTCTATAGAACTAAAATTTTGACAAAATTTTCTATAGAATTAAAATTTTGACAAAATTTTCTATAGAATTAAAATTTTGACAAAATTTTCTATAGAATTAAAATTTTGACCAAATTTTCTATAGAAATAAAATTTTGGCAAAATTTTCTATAGCAATAAAATTTTGAAAAAAAAAGTATATAGAATTAAAATTTTACACAATTTTCTATAGAAATAAAATTTTGACGAAATTTTCTATGGCAATAAAGTTTTGAGAAAAATTTCTATTGAAGTAAAATTTTGACAAAATTTTCTATAGAAATGAAATTTTGACAAAATTATCTATAGAAATAACATTTTGACAAAATCTTCTACAGCAATAAAAATTTGACAAAGTTTTCTATAGCAATAAAATTTCGACAAAAATTTTTATAGAAATAAAATTTTGACATCCGTTTCGGAATTACCATATTCCTAGTCAGCATCTCTACTTGCAGCAAACTATCAACCAATTATCAGAACACATTCGGATACATTAAATACATTTTGTACACAATTTTCTATAGAAATAAAATTTGGACAAAACTTTTTACAGATATCAAATATTAGTACAGTTTTCTATAGAAATGAAATTTTGACAACATTTTCTGTAGAAATAAAATTTAGAAAATTTTTCTATAGAAATGACATTTTTAAAAAATTTCAATAGAAATAAAATTTGAGAAAATTTTCTATAGAAATAAAAATTTGACAAATTTATATATATATATATATATATATATATATATATATATATATATATATATATATATATATATATATATATATATATATATATATATATATATATATTAAATTTGATTTAATATTATTTAATTTACCGCAATTCGATTAAATTAAATTTTATATAGAAGCAGTTTAACTCTAGAACCGTTTCCATTCATTTATATTTGAGCCACTAATAATAATAATGTCAATGAATTGTATATGGCATGCTGTGCGTTTTTTACTTAATGATTCGTTTTTACTTTGTATTGTTTGATTATTTGTTGTGGAATTTGTATTCATTGATAAACGAAGACGAAAATTATGTATGCATATGGTGATGCACAATTTTGTGAGTAATGGCAAACATACTAAAATATTACGATGGAATATGAAAGTATGGTATTTACTTAATGAATTATTTATTTACGATACTAAGAGTATTCATCATCAACACGAAAATATTTGTCAACCTTAAAAATTTCTACTTAAAATTAATATTTAACAATAATAATAAATAAAGTAAATAAAAATGTGCCAATTTTTAATGTCGAGTAGTATCTGTTATCTCAAATTATTTCCTTATTAAACTTCCATATACAAGGACTTGTTTGCAAATTTCACCTTAATAACCATTAACAAGATTTTTGTGTTGTTTGAAGAGTTTTCTATTGCATATATTTTTTCCAGTTGTCTATCTTCATAACGAATCTTGATAATATCCGCATATTTTCAGTTATTTTTGAAAATACACTTATTGAATACAAGCCGGTCTTTTAAATTAAATGTTGGAATTAACAGCCAATTCCGTAGCAATATTTGCAATTATGTGTTTGTGACAGTATGCGGTCATCAAACTTTTATTACATGAAAAATTCAACATTTTCGACATTCCGCTTGTGGTTTGTCAAATTACTATTAATTGCTGATTGTGATGGATAATGTCATTACACTCAAAAATTAATTCTGCTATTTTTCTCATATAACAAAAAAAAATTGTTAAAAAAAACGTTGAAACATTTTTTTCTAGAGAAAAACAGGAAAAAAATCAAATATATAGAAATAGAATTAAAGTTTGACAAAAATTTCAATATAAATAAAAGTTTGAAAAAATTTTCTATAGAAATAATATATATATATATATAATATATATATATATAATTAAATGAGCCACCGTGGTGTGGTGCAATAGTTAGCATGACCGCCTTGCATACACAAGGTCGTGGGTTCGATTGCTGCTTCGACCGAACACCAAAAAGTTTTTCAGCGGTGGATTATCCCACCTCAGTAATACTGGTGACATTTCTGAGGGTTTCAAAGCTTCTCTAAGTGGTTTCACTGGAATATGGAACGCCGTTCAGACTCGCCTATAAAAAGGAGGTCCCTTGTCATTGAGCTTAACATGGAATCGGGAATCACGCAGTGATAAGAGAGAAGTTCACCAATGTGGTATCACAATGGACTGAATAGTCTAAGTGAGCCTGATACCTCAGGCTGCCATCTAACCTATGGATCATTTACTATTTCCTTCAGAACTTTGGTTTGAAATTTTTGGGTCATATCAATGATACTGTCCTTGGCGCAGCCCCACAGCTGTATTCCATAGGCCCATATGGGCTTTAAAATTTGTTTATATATCATAACCTTATTTTGGATTGACGTGAAGATTTTTTGCCAATAAATCATTTCTGTTCACAATATTTCAACTACCTAATATTCAATATTTCAACAACCTAACCTTAATGGAAGTAAAGTTTTGTGAAAATTTACTATAGAATTAAATTTTTTAGAAAATTTTATATAATATAGAAATAAAATTTTGAGGAAATTTTCGATAGAAATAAAATTTTGAGAAAATTTTCTATAGAAATAAAATATTGAGAAAAAACCCTATAGAAATACAATTTTGAGAAAATTTCCTATAGAAATACAATTTTGAGAAAATTTTCTATAAAAATAAAATGTTGTGAAAACTTTCTATACAAATAAAATTTGGACACAATTTTCTTTACAAATAAAATTTGGACACAATCTTCTATAGAAATAAAATTTTGAGGAAATTTTCGATAGAAATAAAATTTTGAGAAAATTTTCTATAGAAATAAAAGTTTGATGAAAAAACCTATAGAAATAAAATTTTGAGAAAAAAACCTATAGAAATAAAATGTTGAGAAAATTTCCTAAAGAAATAAAATTTTGTGAAAATTTTCTATAAAAATAAAATGTCGACAAATTTTTTTATAGAAATAAAATTATGACAATTTTTTTATAGAAATAAAAATTTGACAAAATTTTCTATAGCAAAAAAATTTTGAGAAAATTGTCTATAGAAATAAAAGTTTTATAAAATTTTGTGAAAATTTTCTAAAGAAATAATATTTTTGCAACATTTTTTATAGAACTAAAAGTTTGACAAAATTTTGCTATATAAATAAAAGTTTGACAAAACTTTCTATAGAAATAAAATTTTGTGAACATTTTTTAAGGAAGTAAAGTTTTGTGAAAATTTTCTATAGAAATCAATTTTTTAGAAAATTTGCCATAGAAATTTTGGGAAAATTTTCCATAGAAATAAAACTTTGAGAACATTTTCTATAGAAATAAAATTTTGAGAACATTTTCTATAAAAATAGAATTTTGACAAAATTTTCTATAAAAATAAAATTGTGAAAAATTTTTCTACAGAAATAAAATTTTGTGAACATTTTTTAATGGAGGTAAAGTTTTGTGAAAATTTTCTATAGAAATCAATTTTTTAGAAAATTTTCTATAGAAATAAAATTTTGAGAAAATTTTCTATAGAAATACAATTTTGAGAACATTTTCTATAGAAATAAAATGTTGAAAATTTTGTTTATAGAAATAAAATTTTAACAAAATTTTCTATAGAAATAAAATTTTGACAAAATTTTCTATGGAAATAAAATTTTGAGAAGATTTTCTATACAAATAAATTTGGAGAAAATTTTCTATAGAAATAAAATTTGGAGAAAATTTTCTATAGAAATAAAATTTTGGCGAAATTTTCTATAGAAATAAAATGTTGACAATTTTTTTATAGAAATAAAATGTTGACAAAATTTTCTATAGAAAAAAAATTTGAGAAAATTTTCTATGGAAAAAAAAGTTTAATAAAGTTTTCTTTAGAAATAAAATTTTCTATAGAAATAAATTTTTGACGAAATTTTCTATAGAAATAAAATGTTGACAATTTTTTTATAGAAATAAAATTTTGAGAAAATTTTCTATAGAAATAAAACTTTGACAAAATTTTCTATAGAAATAAAATTTTGAGAAAATTTTCTATAGAAATACAATTTTGAGAACATTTTCTATAGAAATAAAATTTTGACAACATTTTCTATAGAAATAAAGTTTTGAGAAAATTTTCTATACAAATAAAATTTTGAGAAAATTTTCTATAGAAATAAAATGTTGAAAATTTTTTTATAGAAATAAAATTTTAACAAAATTTTCTATAGAAATAAAATTTTGACAAAATTTTCTATGGAAATAAAATTTTGAGAAGATTTTCTATACAAATAAATTTGGAGAAAATTTTCTGTAGAAATAAAATTTGGAGAAAATTTTCTATAGAAATAAAATTTTGGCGAAATTTTCTATAGAAATAAAATGTTGACAATTTTTTTTTGAAATAAAATGTTGACAAAATTTTCTATAGAAAAAAATTTTGAGAAAATTTTCTATGGAAATAAAAGTTTGATAAAGTTTTCTTTAGAAATAAAATTTTGTGAAAATTTTCTATAGAAATAAAGTTTTGACGAAATTTTCTATAGAAATAAAATGTTGACAATTTTTTTATAGAAATAAAATTTTGAGAAAATTTTCTATAGAAATAAAATTTTGAGAATATTTTCTATACATATAAATGTGGAGAAAATTTTCTATAGAAATAAAATTTGGAGAAAATTTTCTATAGAAATAAAATTTTGACGAAATTTGCTATAAAAATAAAATTTTGACAAAATTTTCTATAGAAATAAAACCTTGACAAAATTTTCTATAGAAATAAAATTTTGACTAAATTTTCTATAGAAATAAAATTTTGACAAAATTTTCTATAGAAATAAAATTTTGTGATCATTTTTTATGGGAGTAAAGTTTTGTGAAAATTGTCTATAGAAATACATTTTTTAGAAAATTTTCTAGAAATAAAATTTTGAGAACATTTTCTACACAAATAAAATTTGGACACAATTTTCTATAGAAATAAAATCTTGAGGAAATTTTCGATAGAAATAAAATTTTGAGAAAATTTTCTATAGAAATAAAATTTTGAGAAAACTTTCTATAGAAATAAAATTTTTCTATAGAAATAAAATTTTGAGAAAACTTTCTATAGAAATAAAATTTGTTTTTCGGAGGGTTCAATTGTGGTTTATTGTTGGGTTTAATGAACTGCCTGAATTTATTCTGAGAATTGGTTGATAGTTTTGCTGCAAGTAGAGGATGCTGATGAGGAATGTGGTAATTCCGAAACGTGCGTCCATCCAACCATCTTGCAGTCTATAGGGCTTTGCCCAAATAAATTTGACAAACATTCTTTTCCTCTGTTGGTTAAGCTACACTTGTAATTTAGTCAATGTATGGTTTTAAGCTGAAATCAAAAAAACAACAGAAATAAAATTTTGACAAAATTTTTTATAGAAATAAAATTTTGACAAAATTTTTTATAGAAATAAAATGTTGACAAATTTTTTATAGAAATAAAATTTTGAAAAAATTTTCTATCGAAAACAATTTTGAGAAAATTTACTATGGAAATAAAAGTTTGATAAATTTTTGTGAAAATTTTCTATAGAAATAAATTTTTGTGAAAATTTTCTATAGAAATAAAATTTTGTGAAAATTTTCTATAGAGTAAAATTTTGTGAAAAATTTTTGTTGAAGTAAAATTTTGTGAAAAATTTTCTATAGAAATAAAATTTTGTGACTAAATAAATTTTATAACTATTAATCTATGTAATTGAGTTTATTTAATTCTATTCAATAAATTTCAATTAATTCGATTCATTTTCCCCCCAAAATAGTAAGTATTTCTAAAGGGTCTTACAAGAAAACACACCAAATTTTATATCATTAGCATTTATTTTTTATCTATTGATTAATTTTTTTTTAATTCTCCCTCTAATAGAGCTATTAATTTTGGTAATAAAGAATGATCTTTATCTTGGATCATCCGTTGGAGAAAGATTTTCATTACAAAAACCCTATTGTTTTAATTTTATCAGTTGTCGATCTTTAACACTTGAGTGTAAACTAAAATTTTATGACAATACATTGGCTGGTCTGTCCGCTGCCTTTAACTGAACAACGTGACAACCAAACAACGATCGACCATTTATGGTAAACATTTTCTTAATTGCCACATTTTTCCTGCCTCTTGGTCTATGGCCATAATGATCTGGTTCACTGAACCGTAAGTTTGTTTTGTGGATAAATTTATTATTTTTGTGTGTGTGTTGTTTTTTTTTGTTTTTAAATTCATAATAAAATAATTTCGTTAAAGTTTAATTTTTTGTTTGTCCATTAAAAACAGGTGAATGGGAGTGAGAGGGAAAACACTGTAATGAAAATTTACTTCAGATGGGAATTTAAATAAAATGGAACAACTTGCGAGGGTAAATAGAGAATATACATCATATGAAAGGCATAGTTAAACAAAAAAATATTTAATTATATTAGGTTCACAATATAAGCAAATTAAATTAAAAAAGAAATTAAATTATATTATGCAAAAATGTATTTTAAACTTAATTAAAGAAAAACTTAAATATTTTTCATTAATTTAAATTATTATATGTAAATAAAAAAATATTAAAATCAATTAAAAGTGAAAATAAAATTACATTACACTTGTAACAAAATAAATTAAATATATTTAATTAACTTAAATGTAAAGCACATAATTTAGAGTAAATTAAATTAAATCAAACTTCATTAAATTTTGTACTATTACAGATCAATTAAAATTTCATTAAATTGTCTTCAATTAAAAATTTTTAATATTTTTTTTAAATTAATTACAATTAAATTAAAATAAAATGACCCATTTTAGATTAAATTAAATTAAAATTTATCAAACTTAACTAATTGAAAATAGATTTAAATAAAATTAGATGGAACTCAATTTAATTACAATTATTACATCAATCTCCTAAGTTAGTTTTTCCATTCCAGCCATGGCATCCCTATCAAACAAACTTCATAGATGGCAACGAAGTAAACTAAACACAAAAAGAACTCCCACATTGAGAACTGGAACTATAAACTTTGTATAGAACAATATTATACCATCTATATAAGTTAATTATACGAGCAACTGTTACAAAAAGAATATAATGTAGTAAACAAAAAAATATGAAAGCATAAAAACTGTTAAAGTTTTATATGCAACCATAAAGAGATGGGCCTGATGGGTTACCGGGAAAGGTTTAGCTGTTATAGTATGACCTAAAAAAGACAAAGCCAATGAGTCATTTTAGGAAATCATATGAAATTATTTTATATTACCCCCAAAAACTTCGTCACTAGTCTTAAGGTTTAACGAGCCAAATTCCATTTTGGCCATCTACCAATTGCTGGAACTTTTAGGGAAATGCGCCATTGACTTTTGTTTCTGAATTTGGCTATAACTCAAAAATATTAGAATACTCTGTAATTATCGAATATAGTCATAGGGTTTATACATTTCCGTTCATTTGATAAAGAATAACGAATCGTTTATTATCTAATGCAAAATATAATCGATGGCCTGATTGGACTAGAGTGAAATTATTTAGAAATAAAATTTTGACATAATTTTCTATACAAAACTAAAAGTTTGACAAAATATTCGACAGAAATTTTTTATAGAAATAAAATGTTGAGAAAATTTTCTATGGAAATAAAATTTTGACAAAATTTTCTATAGAAATAAAATTTTCTGAAAATTTTTTATAGAAATAAAAGTTTCAGAAAATTTTCTATAGACATAAAATTTTCAGAACATTTTCTAAAGAAATGAAAGTTTCAGAAAATTGTTTACAGAAATAAAAAATAAAAATATATAAAACTACAATTTTGACAAAATTTTCTATAGAAATAAAAATGTCAATAAATTTGTTAGAGAAATAAAATTTTCAGAAAATTTTCTATAGAAATACAATTTTGACAAATATTTAAGTAGAAATAAAATTTTGACCAAATGTTCTTTAAAAATCAAATATTGGCAAAATTTTCTATAAAAATAAAATTTTGACTAAAGTTTCTATAGAAATAAAATTTTGACAAAATTTTCCATAAAACTAAAATTTTGACAAAATTTTCTATAAAAATAAAATTTTGACAAAAGTTTTCTATAGAAATAAATTTTTTTATAGAAATAAAATTTTCAGAATATTTTCTAAAGAAATAAAAGTTTTAAAAAATTGTCTACAGAAATAAAAAATAAAATTTTATCTATAAAGCTACAATTTTGATAAAATTTTCTTTAGAAATAAAATTTTCAGTAAATTAGTTAATAGAAATAAGATTTTCTGAAAAATTTCTATAGAAATAAAATTTTGACAAAAATTTCATAAAAATCAAATTTTGGCAAAAGTTTTCTATAGAAATAAAATTTTTTATAGAAATAGAATTTTTTATAGAAATCAAATTTTTTACGGAAATAAAATTTTCAGAACATTTTCTAAAGAAATATAGTTTCAGAAAACTAAAATTTTGATAAAATTTTCTATAGAAATAAAATTTTCTGTAAATTTGTTATAGAAATAAAGTTTTCAGAAAATTTTCCATAAAAATGAAATTTTCAAAAAATTTTCTACAGAAATAAAATTTTGACAAAAATTTAAGTTGAAATAAAATTTTGTATAGAAATAAACTTTTCTTTAAAAATCAAATATTGGCAAATATTTCTATATAAATAAAATTGTGGCAAAATGTTCTATAGAAATAAATTTTTGACAAAATTTTCTATAGAAATAAAATTTTGACAAATTTTTCTATAGAAATAAAATTTTGACTAAAGTTTCTATAGAAATAAAATCTTGACAAAACTTTCTATAAAACTAAAATTTTTGACAAAATTTTCTATAGAAATACAATTTTCAGAATATTTTCTAAAGAAATAAAAGTTTTAAAAAATTGTCTACAGAAATAAAAAATAAAATTTTATCTATAAAGCTACAATTTTGACAAAATTTTCTTTAGAAATAACATTTTCAGTAAATTAGTTAATAGAAATAAGATTTTCTGAAAATTTTCTATAGAAATAAAATTTTGATAAAAATTTTGGCAAAAGTTTTCTATAGAAATAAAATTTTTTATAGAAATCAAATTTTTTACAGAAATAAAATTTTCAGAACATTTTCTAAAGAAATAGAGTTTCAGAAAACTAAAATTTTGATAAAATTTTCTATAGAAATCAAATTTTCTGTAAATTTGTTATAGAAATAAAGTTTTCAGAGAATTTTCCATAAAAATGAAATTTTCAAAAAATTTTCTATAGAAATAAAATTTTGACAAAAATTTAAGTTGAAATAAAATTTTGTATAGAAATAAACTTTTCTTTAAAAATCAAATATTGGCAAAATTTTCTATAGAAATAAAATTGTGGCAAAATTTTCTATATAAATAAAATTGTGGCAAAATGTTCTATAGAAATACATTTTTGACAAAATTTTCTATAGAAATAAAATTTTGACAAATTTTTCTATAGAAATAAAATTTTGACTAAAGTTTCTATAGAAATAAAATCATGACAAAATTTTCTATAAAACTAAAATTTTTGACAAAATTTTCTAGAAAAATAAAATTTTGACAAAATTTTCTATAGAAATAACATTTTGTTATAGAAATAGAATTTTCAGAAAATTTTCGATAGAAATAAAATCTAGAGAAAATTTTCCATGGAAATAAAATTTTCAGAACATTTTCTATAGAAATAAAATTTTCTGAAAATTTTCTATAGAAGTAAAATTTTCTATAGAAATAAAATTTTCTGAAAATTATCTATAGAAATAAAATGTTGACAAAAATTTTTGTAGAAATAAAATTTTCAGAAAATTTTTGTAGAAATAAAATGTTGACAAAATTTTCTATAGAAATAAAATTTTGACAAAGTTTTCTATAGATATAAAATTTTGACAAAAAGCTTCTATAGAAATAAAATCTTGACTAAATTTTCTATAGTAATAAAATTTTGACAAATATTTCTATAAAACTAAAATTTTGACAAAATAGAAATAACATCTTACGAAAATTTGTTATAGAAATAAAATTTTCAGAAAATTTTCGAGAAAAATGAAATCCTGAGAAAATTTTCTATAGAAATAAAATTTTGACAAAATTTTCGATACAAATAAAATTGTGACAAAAGTTGCTATAGAAATAAAATATTTGCAAATGTTTCTATAGACATAACATTTTTACACAATTTTCTATAGAAACAAAATTTTTACAAAATTTTCTATAAACATACAATTTTTACACAATTTTCTATAGAAATAAAATTTTAACAAAATTTTCTATAGAAATAAAATTTTTAAAATATTTTCTATAGAAGTAAAATTTTGACAAAATTTTCTATAGAAATAAAATTTTGACAAAATTTTCTATGGAAATAAAATTTTGACAAAATTTTCTATAGAAATAAAATTTTGACAACATTTTCGATAGAAGTAAAATTTTAACAAAATTTTCGATGGAAATAAAATTATGACAAAATTTTATATAAAAATAAAATTTTGACAAAATTTTTTATAGAAATAAAATTTTGAAAAAATTTTCTATAAAAATAAAATTTTGACAAAATTTTCTATAGAAATAAAATTTTAACAAAATTTTCTATAGAAATAAAATTTCGACAAAACTACCCAATTATTTATTTCTAATTGATCTTAATTTGTGAACAGTTTGTTTTAAAGTTTACCGAATATAATTACGAACATTATTATTGTCATTTCTAAAATTCCACAAATCACGCTCAAAAAAAATTAAAATTCCTTCTAGAATTAAAAAAAATAATAATGAGAATCGTTTCTTGGACCACTCGAATCAAAAATTCCACAATATGTTGCTATCATACAAATTTATTAAAAAAATTTTCATTTATTCAATTAAACTTTTGAAGTGTTTCAAATTATGGTCGGTTAAAATAATCACTTCACGCATTAAACATTAGGCATATATAAGCTCTCTTGCTTGTCAACCAAAACCAACAATAAGTCATTTTTATCAATTAGTTTTATTTTTCAGTTTTTTTTTTTTATAAATTCCCATTGATGTGATAATGTAAAGACTTCACAGTAGTATATGCTTATATCCCCCAAAGGAAAGCTTTCCCCCTTTTATAGTATGGTATTTTGAAATGCATCGGTGTGAGGGGAGCGGTAGAAAAATAAGCAATGAATAACAAAACTTACAAAAGTACTCACAAGAAACCCTTAACATTTAAATACACTTAATAAATTACAGTGAAATAGAAACTTTCAATTTATTATCATGAAAAGCCATTACGCCAATGAGATGGAGGAAAAGACCATACGCTCGAAATGCATAGTCAGACAGCCATCAAGTCTGCTACTTAGAATGCCTGCTTTTTCCGCCGGAAGTATGAAGGAATTATAAGTGTAAGCAGCAGCAACAGCATACCGAAAAGCTTTACTTATGTGTGTATGTCCGTCCGCTCGTCTGTCTATCTCCACGACAAGATATTGATATTTTCAATTCGTACTTCATCATCATTTCATCTGGTCAAACATTTGTAATACTTGGCGACTTTATAGATAGAAATTGTCGCCACACTCATCGTTTTCATTAAAGACCCGGTGATGTCTTCACTTGAAAGACCCTGGTGGATTATGGCAATTTTTAATAATTCCCCTTTTCTATGTAATTTTTCTTACATTGAATTGGTCATCTCGATCTCATTTTTAATTAATGCTACGCCGGCAATATTTCATACAAAGTTTTACGTTTATGGCGCTCAGAGTTTAATTTGTTTAATGCAAAATGTTGGAAATACGTAATGAAAGATTGTCACTGTGTGAATGAAAATGTTTAAATGTTTAAATCCAGCTGGGAATGATGAGTATACAAACAGTGTTGAGATTCAGTCGAAAATGTGCTACAAAAATGATATATATGCCAATATAAAAATATTTCTTTTCTTTCTTTTTTTAATGTACGTGGGTTTTTTAACTCAATTAAAAAAAAATACTTTATTGTACTCACTCTTTTGGGAAAATAGTGAAATTTTGATGAGAAGACGTACCTAAAATAAAAAACATTAAATTTTATTTTAATAATAGCTTACTAAAAATGTAAATTATATTTTTTTTAACAGTATGATGAGTTTAAATATATACATATAATGAAGAATACGAACATGTTCATTTAACTCTAGTTTCTGTTAGTTCATTAACATCACTATAATGTTAATGACAATATTAACAGGTGACAGTTCATGTTAATATTGTCATTAATTGTTATTATGTATTAAGGAATTAGTTTAACTTAAGATCATCTAACATAAACGTTAGCATCCTTGGTCTTATTACTCAATTGGTTATCTCACTAACACCATGATAACATTGCGCATCTCAGTGAGAACATTGTGGTCTACCTTAAATGTGACTATCATTATTCTCGATACTCAATTAGTTATCTCAATAACACAATGACATCACTCTTACTCTCACATCTCATTTGATTTGCATTGTATATTCTCACTGAAATAACTTTGTTTAATAGCATGACAATGACGCTCATCATAACATTCCCCATAAAAGGTGGGTATTAAGTTCGAGTTTAGCCTCTAAAATCAAAAATAAATAAGTAATTAATAAAATTGTTGTAAATTTTACTATAATTTGTGGAGAACAGCTCAAGGCAACTTTTCATAAAGTTCATATTCTTTAAAATGGATTATTAAAGACCAGTAATCGTGAAAAAAATTGCCTTTAAGGTGGGTATTAAGTTCGAGTAAAGCCGCTAGAATCAAAAGTAAATCTCTAAAAGCAGAATAACATTATAACTATTTTGGTAAATTTTATTATAACTTGTAATAATCTAAAGCAACCAATTAAATTCTATTTTCTTTCAAATGAATTATTAAAGAAAGGTAACTCTGAAAAATGGCTATTTTAGCGAGATAATGCGAACTGAATACCCACCTTAATTTAGAAATTCACTAAGCGTAAAATTTCAACTGTTCTACATTTTTAGATTCCTGTGCAGTCTTCATTTTATCTTTTGGATATTGCTGCAAATAAGATTTAGGATCTGAGATATTAACAATTATGTATTTTATTTATTATCAAAGGGAAAAATTAGAATAAAATTTCGAACATTTTCGAATAAGAATTCAAATATTTTGGAATAAGTATGACTATACAGGGATATTACAGGAATAGCTACAATAATCATACAACTTCTAGTTGTATGCTACTAAGGATGGTGATAACATTTTCCACTTAGTAAATAATTTGCTGCATGCTTTTAACCCATTCTCCATTTCATTTTAGCACTACCATCGTAAGCTTGCTTGAAGGCGATTAAAGCAGTATAATCTGCGTAGTAAGCCTATGTAATAAAGATGACGCTTTAAAATCGGATGTTTCAAATCCGCATATAAAATAATAATGGCGTTAGTACCGATCCTTGGAAAAGTCCAGTGTTAATTATTTTTGAAGACGAACAGGCTGAATTGCCCGAATTGAATATCTTGGGAGCCACCATGGTGCAATGGTTAGCATGCCCGCCTTGCATACACAAGGTCATGGGTTCGATTCCAGCTTCGACCGAACACCAAAAAGTTTTTCAGCGGTGGATTATCCCACCTCAGTAATGCTGGTAACATTTCTGAAGGTTTCAAAGTTTCTCTAAGTGGTTTCACTGCAATATGGAACGCCGTTCGGACTCGGCTATAAAAAGGAGGTCCCTTGAGCTTAACATAGAATCGGGCAGCACTCAGTGATAAAAGAGAAAAGTTCACCACTGTGGTATCACAATGGACTGAATAGTCTAAGTGAGCTTGAAACATCGGACTGTCACTATACCTAACCTAACCTAATATCTTGTCCAACAGAATATCGTTTTAGAATGTCAATAAATAACTCTTTGTAGATATGGAAGAATAAATATTTTGCGGTTTGCGAATTCGTAACGTGTTTATTTTGGATATGGATATTTTATTAGCAATATATAGTATACAACAATTGTAATAAATTTCCCTGGTTGCCACTACAAAATACCAAACTATCGATTATCTCAAGACAGCGCTTCCAACGGGATGCAACACCTCAGAGATCGAATTACTTGGGTTGTGGTATCTTAAAACTTCTTAACATCGTTTTCTAAATTGTGAGCTAGTCCATACGTGGTATATATTAGACAAAAAGTTATGCATAGGTAAGTCTACAAATAATTACGAATCGACATGGACTTTTGCACGGTACGTAGAGAGCCAGAATTGAAATATGGGGGTCGCTTATATGGGGGCTATATACAATTATGAACTTGATATGGACCAATTTTTTGTGATTGGGGATCGATTTATCTGGGGGCTATATATAACTATAGACCGATATGGACTTAGTTAGGCATGGTTGTTAACGGCCATATACTAGCACAATGTACCAAATTTCAACTAACTCGGATGAAATTTGCTCCTCCAAGTAGCTCCAAAACCAAATATCGGGATCGGTTTATATGGGGCCTATATATGATTATGGACTGATATGGACCACTTTTGGCATGGTTGTTAAATATCATATACTACCACCACGTACCAAATTTCAATCAGATCGGATGAATTTTGCTTCTCCAAAAGGCACCGGAGGTCAAATCTGGCGATCGGTTTATATGGGGGCTATATATAATTATGGACTGATATGAACCAATTCCTGCATGGTTGTTGGATCAAATTCAATCGAATCGGATGAATTTTGCTCTTCCAAGGGGCTACGGAGGTCAAATCTGGGGATCGGTTTATATGGGGGCTATATATAATTATGGACCGATTTCGACCAATTTGTGCACGGGTGTTTGAGGCCATATATTAACACCACGTACCAAATTTCAACTGAATCAGATGCATTTTGGTCTTCCAGGAGCCTCCAGAGGTCAAATCTGGTGATCGGTTTGTATGGGGGCTATATATAATTATGAACCGATGTGGACCAATTTTTGCATGGTCATTAGAGACCATATACTAACACCATGAACCAAATTTCAGCCGGATCGGATGAAATTTACATCTCTTAGAGTCTCCGCAAGCCAAATCGGGGGATCGGTTTATATGGGGGCTATTCATAATTATGGACCGATGTGGACCAATTTTTGCATGGTCATTAGAGACCATATACTAACACCATGTACCAAATTTCAGCCAGATCGAATTTGCTTCTCTTAGAGGCTCCGCAAGCCAAATCGGGGGATCGGGTTATATGGGGGCTATATTTAATTATGGAACGATGTGGACGATCCGGATCGGATGAAATATGCTTCTCTTATAGGCTCTGCAAGCCAAATTTGTGGGTTCGTTTATATGGGGGCTATACGTAAAATTGGACCGATATGGCCCATTTGCAATACCATCCGACCTACATCAATAGCAACTACTTGTGCCAAGTTTCAAGTCGATAGCTTGTTTCGTTCGGAAGCTAGCGTGATTTCAACAGACGGACGGATGGACATGCTCAGATCGACTCAGAATTTCACCACGACCCAGAATATATGTACTTTATGGGGTCTTAGAGCAATATTTCGATGTGTTACAAACGGAATGACAAAGTTAATATACCCCCATCCTATAGTGGAGGGTATAAAAATGCAATATTATGTATTACGCTCCTCCTATTATCGACAATTTTTTGGATTGTAAATGTGTCGAATTTTAAATCTTTTATACGATCTTCCACGAAAATTAACATTTTTGAAGAAATTGAATTTATAAAAAAAAATTATCAAAATTTTATTTCTATGGAAAATTTGTTTAAAAATTTTATTTTTATAGATAATTTTGTCAAATTTTATTCCCATCAAAAATTTTGCCAAAATTTTATTTCTATAGAAAATTTCGTCAAAATTTTAGTTCTATCGAAAATTTTGCCAAAATTTTATTTCTATGGAAAATTTTGCCAAAATTTTATTTTTATTACATTTTTTTTTTCAAAATTTTATTTCTTTAGAGAATTTTATCAAAATTTTATTTCTTTAGACAATTTTGTCAAAATTTTATTTCTATGGAATTTTTTTTTTTTTAATTTTATTTTTATACAATATTTTGTCAAATTTTATTTCTATCGAAAATTTTATTTCTATAGACAATTTTTTCAAAATTTTTCTTGTATAGAAAATTTTATGAAAATTTTATTTTTATAGAAAATTGATGGTCCTCTTTGCCAAAGTTTTATTTGTATTGAAAATTTTGGCAAAATTTTATTTCTATAGACAATTTTGTCAAAATTTTACTTCTATAGAAAATTTTATCAACATTTTATCTCTATAGAAAATTGATGGTCCTCTTTGTTAGAGTGGTATATTTTGCAAAATCTACCATTTGTGGTAGAATTCTACCACCTGTGGCAACCGTGCTTAGCACGCGTCAACCAAGAATGGCTTCAGAAGAAGGTTCCTCGCTTCATTTCTACAGTACAGTGGCCAACAAAATCTCCAAATCTCAATGTTTAGCGCCTGGGGAATTTTGAAGAGTAGGGTTGGCACTAAAAAATACCAATGTTTTAATTCTCTGAAGACGGCGATACGCTGGGAATGGACCAAAATATTCACTTTCATGTGATGCATAATTCGTGCATTTCGTATAGTCATTGCCCAGCAAAAAAAAGGGTCGTGAAAATGTTGTTTTTTGGGATCCGGAAGTGGTGCAAAATTGGCGCAAAAGCGATGAATTTAACATGGGCTTGTCATAGGATAGATGTCCACCATTTTAAATGCCGTTGCACTGAATTTGCAGCACTTCTTAAGGTGTGATCCGAATTCAGTGTTTTAGATATAATTTAAAAAATTTTGCAATAATTTGCCAAATAAATAATTTTTATAATTTTTTATGATTTTAAAGCTTGTCTGAAACGTTTGACATCAAATATTTTCAAAAATTGGCAAGTTATCTAGAATGGATTTAGCATTTTTTTTTTTGAAAAATTGGAACGATTGGAACGAAATATACTATGTTGAAAATGTTAACGAACAGCTATCATTCTTGCAAGATAATTTATACAATATTTTTGATTACTGTGTGCCACAGAAGATCAAAACCACTAACAAATCTAATCAACCATGGTTCAACCATCGAATTAAGAGACTGATTATCACAAGAGATACTGCTTACAAAAGATGGAAATCTTTCAAAACACCAGACTTGCATGATATTTACAAGAATGCAAGAAAAGATGTAGTGAAAGCAATATGTGCCGCTAAAACTTCATTCTACGGTCAAAAGTTTAAGAATGCGCTCGATACTAAATCAAAATGAAAAGAGATTCGTCGTATTGGCATCGGTGAACAAGATTCCCAAATTAAATCTGACATTGATATTAACAAATTAAATGAGGAATTCGCCAAAATTAATACCGCACAACCTCTTGAAAATGTATACGCCGATATACAAACTGTTCAAATGGAATCTTGTTTTTCATTTAGATGTGTAAATAACGTGGAGGTTTTGAATAGCTCGTCACAAATAACATCAAATGCTGTAGGTGTTGACGGGTTACACCCCACCTTTATAAAAATTATTCTTCCCACCATCTTGCCTTACGTTACACACTTGTTTAATACCTGTCTCATGAAATCAGTTTTTCCTCATGAATGGAAATTAGCAAACATTATCCCAATTCCCAAATCCAACAACGAATTACGTCCAATTGCGATTCTACCATACTTATCCAAGATGTTAGAATACTTAATGAACCAACAAGTAACAGCATATTTGGATCGCTGTAATCTCATCACGGATAAACAATCCGGTTTTAGAAAAAAACGAAGCTGCATTTCGACGTTATTGGAAGTATCTGAGGACATACGTATAAAACTTGATGAAGGCATGATATCTATACTTGTACTATTAGATCATAGTAAAGCATTCAATACTGTGGACCATAAAATTCTGGCAACAAAACTGAAGAAACTGTTTTATTTTTCTGATGATGCTTGCAAATTAGTTACATCTTACCTAAACTCTCGTTCACAGATGATTATTCTTAATGATAAGCACTCGAATGTAATCGAAACCTCGAGAGGTGTACCACAGGGATCTATTCTGGGCCCTTTGTTGTTCACGATGTACATTAACGATCTCCCTGATGTATTGGTTAGTTGTAAAACTCAAATGTATGCAGATGATGTTCAACTGTACGTCAGTACTGAACCTGAAAACCTAAACCTATGTATAGAAAATATTAACACTGATTTAACTAATGTTTATAACTGGGCGTGTAAAAATGGACTGATTCTGAACCCATTGAAATCTAAGTTTCTTGTAATCTCGAGAAGGCATATCTCAGAAGAAACTTTTCTTCATACCTTGCAAATCAATGGTTCGATTATTCCCCGAGTACATACATCTACTAATCTGGGAGTGACTTTCAATTCCAATTTGTCATGGTCGAACCATATATCGAGTGTTGTTGGACGAGTATATGGTATGTTAAGAAACCTGTGGGCTGTCCAATCTTCTACACCTCAACACATCCGACTCCTGCTAGCAAAGACTTACTTAATACCAACCATGCTATACGGATGTGAAATATTTGGTAACTGTGACAGCAGAGACTTCTCAAAATTAAATGTTGCTTATAACAATATTGCCCGGTATGTGTATAAGAGACGTCGTCGAGACAGCATATCTTCTTTTGCGCACAGCATTCTCAACTTATCATTTGAAGATCTCATTAAAAGCAAATGCTTACTGCTTCTTCACAAAATAATATATACTAAGGAGCCTGCACACCTGTATAATCATATTCGTTTCGCCAGATCAAATAGAGGAATGAAAATCATACCCCAAAGAATAAAAACTCTTTTATCGGAACGACAATTTTTCATATTCAGCATCCGTCTGTGGAACTCTCTACCATCGAATTTGCAAACAATTAGCAATGCTAACACTTTCAAAATAAAATTAAATGATTTCTTGAACTCTCCGTAAATAAAACACTTTTATTTTTTATCTTTTTATATTATTTTTTTGTTAATTTGTTAATATTTATTTTTTATATATTCTTTTATACTTGTTTTTATATATATATATATACATTTATTTTTGTTAATTTAACATTATTTTACGCTGTCTTATCACAAAATTACTTTCTGTATCACAACTTGAAACTAGCACTGTCACTTATAAGATATAAATCTTGTTGTGCTGGTTTATCAAATAAATAAATAAATAAATAAAATAAATAAAAATAAAAATTTTAATAATTTGTACCATTTTATTAATTCTTACTCGGTTTTTAACCTATTTGAAACAGAATAATGTTAAAATTGCCCTTTAAAAGTATGAAAAAAGCGAGTTATAAAGAATTTAATTAAAAAAACTTCCTGAGTAGTTAAAATAAAGAGCATCTCTAGAAGGACATTTTTGGAAGTGCTTTTAAAGTTGTGCCTTCGAAATTTTTTTGCTGGGTGGGTAGTGTTGAATGAATTTTCATAAATACCGATTGGTCGACTAATCGACTTTCGTTTTAGCTAAAAAAAACGATTTTCGAGCACCACCAAGGCGAAAAAGGGGCTCGGTGGTCAATATGAATTTTCGTTGGAACTGTATCACAAGATTTTCACCATTTTTGTGAGGAGTTTTATTCATTTCAATGCTTTAATGAAACCTGTATCGTTCAACTCTTAGTAATGACGTACACCCAAAGACAAAATACTTTCCTCAGGAATGAAATTTCGAACAACCGAAATTTCTCTTTAAGTAAAGTATTTTCTTTGAGAGCAAATGAACCCAGATTGAGGACGATTGTCTCTAATATTTTTTTAGTTGCTGTTAAAAATCAATTTTTAGTGTCAAAAGTAAACTTTGCTTGCGTAAATCTTCGTTCCTCAGAAATGAAAAATCTTCTTTCAGTGTTCAAATGAGCTAGCTACCGAAATACCGATTGCTTACAACTAGCACCAGTTGTTGAAAACCGCCTCCATAATGATTCCCAAACATTTCGATTTGCTTGGCTTAACCAGGGACGTTCCGTGTTTGAAAATAATTTTTATAATCCCAAATATTTACCAAACCCAGTGAAAGCTACTTGAAATCGTACCCATGATTAGTTCCGAAAGTAAGAACCTTTAATTAAGGGATTGCATTTTCAATTAGAATCCACTTGAATAATTCAAAATTTTAGAAAGTTATTGTATTTTGGTTTTATTTATTTGGTATAAATCGATATTTAAGCATCGATGCATTGATGTGCTTCTAGCAAGACCATTAGCAAAGAATGTGAGGTGGAAACAATGGACACAGTGATGCAAGTGAATGGACAAGCTAATTTAATTTATCAATTAGCATGGTCATAATGAAAGAGAATGCTAGTTGGGTAACATGGTACATTGGGAAATCTTTGGTAGGAGAAAATGGAAAGTTAGACAATAAAATTTCAAATAAGAAAATCAATTTAGATTTCATTACCATTTCACCTCGATAAATAAACAAAAGCCTGCTGCCGTCAGTATAGGACCCCACAAACGATTTGTTTGGGCTACTGTTCACCTGAAGTGATGGCGGTAGCTACCAATTCCGGCCACTTTTGAATGGCGTCATAAAAATTAAAAAAAACAAAAACATCAACTTTTGGTAAAATCAAAAAAAATCAATTCACAAAAGCCTTCTGCTTATGGCCACGAAATCCAAAAAAAGGCTTTTAAACAAGTCATTGGCTATAAATTTAATTTTTTTTTCCAAAAACAGAAAAGCAAAATTATTTATTTAAACGTTTCCAGTATGCCTAAGAGCCAGGCGATAACAAGAATACAAGCATGAAAGTCAACAAGAAAACAAATCTTATGGCGTCGAAAACCCCCCTATCGTATTTGTCTGGTGACGAAGGCATGACTTGACTTTGAAGATGATTTTCTTTTCAGATTCAAATTCTCAAAAAAAAAATCATTTTTCATTTTCTCTATCATTCGAATTTATTTACTTTAAAACTCACCAAGTCTATTTAGATTGTTACGCTAGACTAAAACGAAAAGGGACACTAATGGTTTTTGGTGGACGGGGGTTGAAAGAGATTCAGTTTTATAGAAAATCCATTTGAAATGCAACATCACCCACTGCCATCATCATCATCCGCATTGCCTTTGCATTCGTTTAATAATTTAATTGATAAACTCTTGAACATTGAAATCAAACAAAATGAATAAACTCAGTTTGAGTGTTGCATGCAGCATCACTGGGACTCGTATTCCTTTTTCTTTCCATGAGACAATAACCCCGTCCCTACCATCATCTGGGGTTTTTTTTTGATATGTTTTGAGTTTCATAAACAATTTTTCAAGATCTTTTTTGTTTTCGTTTTTTTTTTTGCTGAACACGAGAAGATAATGTTGTGCTAACTGAGTAGTGATGATGTGCGTGCTTGGTGTCTTGGATCGTTGTTATATCTCAGTATGTCTGTCTTCGAGTTTCGAAACGGCTAAAAGGCTAAACAACTGACAATTTATACAAAACAAAAACATCCTAAAGATAGGCTTCTTAATGTAGCAGACTTTATGCGATACAGTGTCTCAAAGGTTAATTTTTTTGGACTAAAATATTATCAAAATATTGGGTATTAAAAAAGTTATTTTATATTGAAATTTTTTGAACCATTTCAGTGGGCGAATTGGATTTAGTTTTTGGCAAAATTTTATATAGAAATAAAATTTTGAGAAAATTTTCTGTAGAAATTTTCTATAGAAATAAAATATAAACAAAATTTTCTATAGAAATAAAATTGTGACATAATTTTATATTGAATTAACTAACTTTTTTTATAAATTCTAGGCGTATCTTGTGGTATTATTGCGGAATTGCTATAATTGATCCTGTCTCGAGTGATCCACCTTGTGCGATTGGTTGTATTGGCAATTTTCTATAGAAATAAAATTTTGACAAAATTTTCTAAAGAAATAAAATTTTGACAAATTTTCTATAGAAATAAAATGTTGACAAATTTTCTGTAGAAATAAAATATAAACAAAATTTTCTATAGAAATAAAATTTTTGACAAAATGTTCTATAGAAATAAAATTTTTACATAATTTTCTCTAGAATTAAAATTTTCTATAGAAAAAAAAATTTTGACAAAATTTTCTATACAAAAAAGTTTGACAAAATTTTCTATAGAAATAAAATTCTGACACAATTTTCTATAGAAATATATTTTTCAATACAAATAAATCATTTTTATAAATTCTAGGCGTATCTCGTGGTATTATTGCGGAATTGCAATAATTGATCCTGGCTCGAGTGATCCACCTTGGGCGATTGGTAGTACTGGCGATTTTCTATAGAAATAAAATTTTTGACAAAATTTTCTATAGAAATAAAATTGTGACAAAATTTTCCATAGAAATAAAATTTTTGACAAAATTTTCTATAGAAATAAAATTTTGATAAAATTTCGTCTACAAAATATTATTTATATTTTGACAAAAATTTCTATATAATAAAAACTTTTGACAAAAATTTCTGTAGAAATAACATTTTGACAAAATTTTCTAAAGAAATACAATTTTGGCAAAATTTTAATAGAAATAAAACTTTTGACAAAATCTTCTATAGAAATAACATTTTTGACAAAATCATCTATAGAAATAATATTTTGACAAAATTTGCTATAGAAATACAATTTTTGACAAAATTTTCTATAGAAATACAATTTTTGACAAAATTTTCTATAGAAATAAAATTTTGATAAAATTTCCTCTACAAAATGTTATTTATATTTTGACAAAAATTTCTATTTAATAAAAACTTTTACAAAATTTTCTGTAGAAATAACATTTTGACAAAATGTTCTAAAGAAATAAAATTTTGACAAAATTTTCTGTAAAAATAACATTTTGACAAAATTTTCTAAAGAAATACAATTTTGGCAAAAATTTTTATAGAAATAAAACTTTTGACAAAATCTTCTATAGAAATAACATTGTTGACAAAATAATCTATAGAAATAATATTTTGACAAAATTTTCTATAGAAAGAAAATTCTGACAAAATGTTCTATAGAAGTAAAATTTTGGACAAAATTTTCTATAGAAATACAATTTTGACAAAATTTTCTGTAGAAATAAAATTTTGACAAAATTATCTATAGAAATAAAATTTTGACAAAATTTTCTAAACAAATAAAATTTAGACAACATTTTCTATACAAAAAAGTTTGACAAAATATTCTATAGAAATAAAAAAACTGACAAAAACTTTCTAGAGAAATAAAATTTTGAGAAAATTTTGTATAGAAACAAAATTTTGACAAAATTTTTATAAAAACAAAATTTTGACAAATTTTCTATAGAAATAAAATGTTGACAAAATTTTCAATAGAAATAAAATTTAAACAAAATTTTCTATAGAAATGAAATATAAACAAAAAATTTCTATAGAAATAAAATTTTGACAAAATTTTCTATAGAAATAAATTTTTGACAAAATTTTCTACAGAAATAAAATTTTTGACAAAATTTTCTATTGAAATAAAATTTTTTAACAAAATTTTCTAAAGAAATACAATTTTGACAAAATTTTCTATAGAAATAAACTTTTTGACAAATTTTTCTAAAGAAATAAAATTTTGATAAAATTTTCTATTGAAATAAAGTTTTGTCAAAACTTTCTATAGAAATAAAATTTTGACAACATTTTCCATAGAAATAAAATTTTGACAAAACTTTCTGTAGAAATAAAATTTTGATAAGATTGCCTCTACAAATAATATTTTGAAAAAATTTTCTATATACTAAAAACTTTTGACAAAATTTTCTATAGAAATAAAATTTTTGACAAATTTTTCTATAGAAATAAAATTTTGACAACATTTTCCATAGAAATAAAATTTTGACAAAATTTTCTATAGAAATAAACTTTTTGACAAAATTTTCTATAGAAATAAAATTTTGACAAAATTTTCTATAGAAATAAATGTTTGACAAAATTTTCTACAAAAATAAAATTTTTGACAAAATTTTCTATAGAAATAAAATTTTTGACAAAATTTTCTATAGAAATAAAATTTCTGACAAAATTTTCTATAGAAATAAAATTTTGACAAATTTTCTATAGAAATAAAATTTTGACCAAATTTTCTATAGAAATAAAATTTTGACAAAATGTTCTATAGAAATAAAGTTTTGTCAAAATTTTCTATAGAAATAAAATTTTGACAAAATTTTCTATAGAAATAAAATTTTGATAAAACTTTCTGTAGAAATAAAATTTTGACCAAATTTTCTATAGAAATAAAATTTTGACAAAATTTTCTATAGAAATGAAGTTTTGTCAAAATGTTCTATAGAAAAAAAAATTTGACAACATTTTCCATAGAAATAAAATTTTGACAAAATTTTCTATAGAAATAAAATTTTTGAAAAAATTTTCTATAGAAATAAAATTGTTGACAAAATTTTCTATAGAAATAAAATTTTGGCAAAATTTTCTAAAGAAATAAAATTTTGGCAGCATTTTCTAAAGAAATAAAATTTTGACAAAATTTTCTAAAGAAATAAAATTTTGGTAAAATTTTCAATGTATGCATTTTGAAAAAAATTTCTATAGAAATCAAATTTTGATTAAATTTTCTACAAATAATATTTTGACAAAATTTTCTATATAATAAAAACTTTTTACAAAATTTTCCGTAGAAATAAAATTTTGACAAAATTTGCTATAGAAATAATATTTTTGACAAAATTTTCTATATATACATTTTGAAAAAATTTTCTATAGAAATCAAATTTTGATTAAATTTTCTACAAAATTTGCAATAGAAATATTTTTTTGTATAGAAATAAAATTTTGACAAAATTTTCTATAGAAATAGATTTTGACAACATTTTCTATAGAAATAAAATTTTCACAAAATTTTTTATAGAATAAAAATTGTGACAAAGTTTTCCATAGAAATAAAATTTTCTATATATAAATTTTGACAAAATTTTCTATAGAAATAAAATTTTGACTAAATTTTCTATAGAAATAAAATTTTGATTAAATTTTCTATAGAAATAAAATTTGGCAAAATTTTCTATAGAAATAAAATTTTCTATAGAAACAAAATATTGACAAAAAAAAATGTTTGCGGAATAAATTCTCAAACATTGCTAATAATCCCGTATTAATTTTTTTTTTGCAACAAAATTTTATTTAGAATACCTTTGAATTTATGTAAAACTTTTCTCTTTTACATTTTCCGACATTGTTCACTGTTCTTGGCTTGGGCATCTTCAAATGCAGATGTTCATGCTGTTGCATATATTAAGTGTTGGAAATATGATTAAACAGCCCTCTTCATCATTGCCATCATGCATCTTTGACCATTTCATGGATTTTATTGCACTTTGTATTTTCTTCGCCTTGTTATAAAAATGCACAATGAAGATAAAAACAAATCGAATTTTTGTTTATTTTTTATTAACAAATATGTAGCAAGACTTTTCAACACATGCGGGTACAAAAGAACCAAGATGGTCATTATCGAGGATATAAGTGAAACACTGACAAAGCACAGCGGCAGTCCATCAACGAGATAAAACTCAAAATCCCCCATTGAAATCAGACTAATTAAAAAACATCTATAAGATCTTTTCCATGGCTGAAAGTCATGACGTTGCCAGAAAAAAAAAACGAAAAACAAAAGCATTTTTTTGGAAAACGTAATTTTAAAGATTTACAATTTTATTTATTTTCAATACGATTAGGGATTAATTTTATATTTCTTTGCAATGCAGCATCATAATCTAAGAAAATGCTATCAAAAGTGTCTTAAGATGTAATCTGTCTCTCCCTCCATCTCTCTCTCTCTCTCTCTCTCTATGATCTGTTTATGTGTGTGGTAGCGTCGTTGGCTAACAGAATTATGGCGACCATTGAACTTTTTCTACCGAAATGGAAATGCTCTATATGTGGGTGGTGAGTATTTTTAGTGGTAAGATTTAGACTAAACAAAATTGAAAAAGTTGTTGCAGAATGTATCATAAATTTTATTGGCCATCCCATTGTAGAAAGTAGGTGAAATCCGATTCTAAGAATCCATGATTGATGGTTGTCGGTTGAGAAACATGCCATTGTGAAGAGAATTTCGAATTCGTAGAAGAATTTTTGTTGTCGTTTTAGAAAATTTGTCAGAGGAGATTAATTTTAATGTTGTTGTTTTTTTTTTTAACTAACAAAATCATATCGATGTTTTTCTCTATTGTGAATGATTATTTTTTCTATGTTACTTTTCCGATTTTCACAAAGGTGATGCTGATTACAAATAGGTAACTCTTTGTTTTTTTGCTAAACAGGTTTCATGAAATTCAGTGGTTATTTTATGAAGTCCGATCCTTAATAATAAAAGAACGTTATAAAAAATGAGATTTGAGCCTGTGTTCTTTATTTTGTGAATCATACTAACAAAGAACATCTCGAGAAGTGGTTAGAATGTTATGCATTGGTGCCATATTACGATCATATCACAAATATTTGATTTGACGTTTCGATGCTTCATGTTAAATGGCGTTTGTGGCTTAGTATGCTAAGGCGTTCTGTTATGGTGCCAGCAAACCCAGGTTCAACCCCCGGTCGGAGCGAAAATTTTCAAATTGAAGTGAATCAATTAAGTAATAAGAAAAAAGTGTATAAAAACAGTGAAATGGTGGAAAATAACTTGTTTTCTTCATTCAAATTAATTTCCAAGGTACATCTTCTAAAGCAATACAAAGGCAACGAAGTATTTCCGGCCTATGACAAGCTTATGTAAAATTCATTGGAGATGATCCAAGATGGCTCTGCTTCCGAATCACAAATTGGGGATCCAAGCTATTTTTTTTGGAAGAGGTTTTTCTTTTTGCTGGGTATTTAAGTCATATAACGTCCGTTTGCGTACCCGATAATTTTAGAAATTATGACAAATTTTTACTGGAAGTCGTTAGTTTACTCGAAAAGACTTGCATACATTTTTTGAGAAATGGAGAACTTGCAAGTTTTTGCTGTAAATTTTTCCCAGAAAAAAAAAAAACTTGCAACAGGTAACACAAAATTATCAGCTGTCAAAAACAGATTATATGTTCAATATATTGCACAATGCTAATTGGAAGTCTATTAGAAAATATTAATATGTTATTGTTTAATTAGTTTAAAAGCTGTAATTAAGTTGATGGTAAAAGCCATATAATAAAAAATATTATTGTGGCAAAAATTTTCATTATTTTTACGAATTTGTTTCGTTGTCTCAATTTCAATGGCATATTTCATCAATATTACAAAGGGGTTTCTACCAGCGGTATTCTTTTGATTTAGCTCCATGTGACTTTACTTTGTTTCCCAACTGAACGAAACCATCAAAATATCAATCGAATGAAAATCAAAAGGATTATCAAAGTTTTTTTTTGATATTTCGGTTGAAATATGTTAAAATGGTGAATGGAACATCATCGTAACATTTCTAGTTATGATAGATGTCCCTCCTTCGTCCGTTAAAATCCCACTAGCATTTGTGTATTTGTTCCCAAAAAGTTCTTTTGACATTTAAACGAAAGGGATATACATCAACATAATAACTTCATAAACCCATGTGCGTATTTTCAAGTGATTTTTAATTTTATTTTACATGAATAAAAACCCCATTTCAAAATTGAGAATGAATTCTAGTTAAAATGGTCTGAAAATGTTCACGAAATTAATTCTCTTGGGGAAGACATTTAGACATTAAAATTGATTAAAAGTTTTGTTAATATTTCTAAAGATTTTTGCCAAATTCAAATAAATGTGAACTCATCACAAATGAAAATGTGGGTAAAATTTAGAAATTTTTTAATTAAGATTATTACACAGAAAAAAGTCATTAGTTAAACTCATGATAAAATTAACTTATTTTTATTGGAAAAAAATAATAATTATTATTTTAGTTAATTTTTAAAATTTTTATTTGTGTTTTTTTTTTTCATTTGTTAAAGAACAATTTTTATTTATTCGGGATAATTTGGAATTAGAATACTACACTGAAAAAAAGTGAATTCTCTATTTCACTAAAGCCAATACAACATTATTTTAGTTCATGGAATTATTATGTTTGGAGAAAGTTTCCTTTACTGTAAGAATTTTTTTTCGTACATTAGTTAAATGAACTATAAAGCGGCAAAAAAATTATACAAAAATTAACATGAAAGATATACTAAATTAATTCGTGCTTCTCACAAAATAGTTCATTATTTCTTTAAATTTGAAAATTTTACCGCAAATGCGCTTATCTTGAACTTCGTGTGGCACTAAAGACATTCTTGCAATTTTGAACTCCAATTTTTTACTTCAAACTACAAAATTTTCTTTAACAAGTGAAAAAAATTTATTATGTCTTTGTCAAAAAACATTTAGTTATTTTTGTGATATCGGCGTGATGTCAGCGTTTGTAATACTCTTTAGTTAACATCCCAGCAAAAAAGCGTCGCCAAAAAAGTAGTGAAAATGTCCTTTTTGGATCCGGAAGTAGCGAAAAATTGGCGCAGGAGCGATGAATTTAACATGGACTTGTCATAGGATGGTTGTCCACCATTCCAACAACCGTTGCACTGAATTTGCATCAGTACTTACGCTGTGATTCGAATTCAGTGTTTTGGATGTGAATTAAAAACTGTTGTTATATTTTCCCAAATAAAAAATTTTTATAATTTTTTTTTATGATTTTTATGCATTCTAAGGCTTGGGTGAAACGTTTGAATTCAAATATTTCGAAAAATTCGCAATATTTCTTGAATGGATTTAGAATTTTTTTTCGACAAATTTTCAATAATTTGTACCATTTTATTAATGCTTACTCTGTTTTTAACCTTTTTGAAACAAAAAAAAATTAATTTTACCCATTGAAAATAAGAAAAAAGCGAGATATAAATAATTGAATTAAAAGAACTTCCTGTGTAGTTAAAATAAAGAACTCCTTTGGGAGTACATCGTTTGGAAGTGCTTTAAAGCTGTGCCTTTGGAAGAACTTACAAATTTTTTTGCTGGGATTTTCTAAAAATAATCTAGATTTTCTAAAATCAACCATAATTTTTCTTTTTAAGCAATTAAGCAAAATTTTATTCTTTTTATTCTAAACGTTTTCCCCTTTTTTTTTGAGTAATTTAACTAAAGTTAACAAAAAATTATTACATTATTTTAAATTGTTATATTAATAATTATTAAATTATTTTATGTAAATTATTCTCAAATTAGGAAATCTTTATTTAACCAAATAAAATTGGCTTTAGTGTCCCATTCGAGTGCAAAACGTATTCTCTATCTTCATAGATGTTACGCTTTTCTCTATAGTAAATAAAATCCTTCTCTCTCTCTCTCTCCCTCACACACATATTTTAATTTTATCATAACATTCATCTAATGATTGATGTTTCCAAGGAAATCAATAGTGATTAGATTAATAGATTCTCCAATACCTTCACATGTGGCCTCTCAGCATGCATCTAGAGATTTGTTCAAAGATTCAAACTATCCATATCTCTCACAATGAAGAAAGATATCGGTGGTCAATACACACAGTCACATACATCCCAAAGAGAGAGGGAGTAAATCTGTGAACCTATCTAACTATGTAAGCAATTGTGTCTCATTATCACCATTAGCTGTCCATTAATCACCATCTAACCAAGAGGAAACACCAAAACCTATATCATTAGTCATAATTGTTGGTTGAATTGTTTAATTCACATGATAAGGCTCCTAATAAAGAGAGTGAGCCTAGATAGGTGAGTTGGAATTTCAATCCTACTGACTGCAATACCCAGTTGCACAATATCCACAGGGTGATGGTATAACGTGCAACTTACACATATCTCTAGAGGGTAACAAAACTAATGCAAAACATGCAACCGGTATTTGTTTTACTCTTTTTAGTTTCCTGCTATTCCATATGTCTGTCTGTCACATTGTGTCTGCCTCCACCCTCCCTGCCATGGTATGAAGGTAATCTGGTTAGGTTTTATGTTTTTTTGTTTTAAATATAACGAACATTTGTGTTTCCTATAGTTAGTGATCTACGTAACTTTGGCGATTTGAATCAATGGCAGTGTGACGAAAAACTTTGTGAAGGTAATTGTTACAATACATTTTAGTTTTTCACCATAGTTTTGTTTTAGCCATATTCATTAACAATAAAATGGTGATTTTTTTTTGTCTCTTGGGTTTATGCAATTTTTGTTGTTCTTTTCGTTAACATGGTTTATTCACCTGCATACACATATGCCAACAGACAGTTATGGCTGTGTATCTCTTTCAAAATGGCAATTTTGCGTTTTTTATTGTTGTTGATTTGTTTTTTTGTTTTTGCATTCGAACGTGTCATGGTTGGTGGGAGTTTAGTGTAGTGTTGACAGGATGGGAATGGAAATCTCATATGTAAAAAAAGGGGATATTATGTGTATGTTCGAACAACAACTGGCTAACTTCCTTTGTTCGATTTCTATGGAAAAACAGAGTCTGCATAGTGGTAAGTATTGCATGAGTCATCCGGCAACTATAGAAACTTTGGTTAGTTTTGTTTTGTTCTCTCCCTGCAGGAAGTATGGTTGACGCGGTTTTACATTTGAACGAACAACAAAAAGTAAATCGGAAGCTTTAAAGGGTTTGTGGCAAAAATTAATAATAGGGAACTTTGGTAATACAGTCACAGAGTATAGCATAGGGATTTCAAAGAATCTTTCTATTGAATTTCCATAAATGTTGAAAAATTTAATATCAAGTTAGTCATTTTAAAGAGTTGCAAAAGAGAGAAAAGTAAAAAAAGAAGTTAAAGGAAGAGCTCATAAATTTCATTTCATTTCCATTGTCATATTCTCCCATTCTCATAGCTCCCCAAAAAGACTTAGTACAGGCGATGTGGCATAACGGTGTTACATTACTCAGGAGAGCTATTAATATTAAGAACTTCAGCTACTGTGCGAAATGAAAAGATGTGGTAAGAAATCGTTCGTATCAAAGACTCACTGGTGGGGAGAAACTCTACCAAATGGGAGAGAATTCTATGATTCTATGTTGATCTCAATGATGAGAGACCTGTTTGTTATAGTTAAGTACGAATGCTGTGTGTGGCTTCAACTTGGAGAAAAGGGATCCATTATTTTGCTGCTCACAAGAGCAGAGTTTGAGTCATATAAACATTTGTTTAGTGTAATTGAATTATCCTATCTCAGGGATATGGAAGCAAAGAAGAATACATAAATTACATTTAATTTCAATTCTAATATTCATGAGAAATACCCACAAAGAGTTAGTATGCCCAATGTGGCATAATAGTGTTGCATTACATTAAGAACTTCAAATTGGAAGTGGTGGAATCAAATGTTATAATTCAAAGAGAACTAATGGTGAGAGAGCGTTGCATTATTCTATGTTGATCTCCGTGATGAGAGTCCTACTTGTTGTACTCAAGTACGGTTGATGTGTGGCTCCAATTGGAGAAATGAGATCCAAGATCCAAAAATATGGTGCTGCTTGTAAAAGAAAGTTATTTTAGGTATAGTGTGATACCACATTCCATTGTGCCCGATTATATGTGAAGCTCATTGACAAAAGAGTTCGAATGGCATTTCACATTACAATGAAATCGCATGGAAAAGCTTTGAAATCCTCTATTGTTTTCTGCAAGCCCAGCTTATTGATCCGCCATTGATTTGGAACACGTATCCGGAATTAGATTCCCTATCGAGCTTGATTTCAGCCCAATTCGCATTAGCATATTCGATTAATGTATCGCTCTCAAAGTTGTAATTGCTTAGCCATAGGAAGTGTTTAATTTTTCTCTTCAGATACTTGAGAATACGTTTCAATTCTACCCAATCTTCCTGAGTAGGACAGCTCACATTTCTAGCAAGTAGAAACACTCGCAGCAATGTCAGGCTTCGAATTCACACTTAGGTATAAAAATAATCCAATCAATGTTTGGTATTGTCTATAAGGAGAGTGGACTCCGACTTTCCGTAGCCAGGATCCAACGGAAGTTTGGATTCTATTGCATTTTCCATCGCCACACACCACTGGATCACCTTAATGTTGAAATCGAGATACTCCCTGTGTGTAGATACAAAGCAGTATATCCTGGACTGTTATTGCAGTAATCCTTTCAACTACCATCTTATGGATAGACAGCAATGTCAGGCTTCGAACTCACACTTAGGTATAAAAATAATCCCATCAATGTTTGGCATTTGGTATTGTCTATAAGGAGATTGGACTCCGACTTTCCGTAGCCAGGATCCAACGGAAATTTGGATTCTTTTGCATTTTCCATCGCCATACACTACTAGATCACCTTAATGTTGAAACCGATTACTCCCTGTGTGTAGATACAAAGCAGTATATCCTGGACTGTTGTGCCAGTAATCCTTCCAAATACCATCTTATGGATAGACAATCACCACCCAGGAATGTAATGCTTGACCTACATAATCTACAGTGGGAGTCCAATGCTACAAAATAGAGCCTCTAGATCAGGCGGCATACCAGGCAGGTCTGAATTCATAAGGGTCTAAATTCTAGGGTCGTGGTCAAGCGAGTACAGCCCCCTCAATTCCTAACTGCCAGTTATTGATAACAGCAAAACTGCAGTGTGTCCCATCTGTAATCGTCTCACTCCCAAATCAGTGTGACTGCATCCCATCTTAGTAGCAGAGTTCCTCGATCTGGCTACAAGCTGACGTACCAATAGCACAAGGACCATAACGCAGCACAATGTTACAGAAATACCAACCAAGAGCCTCCAGATCAGCCAGCATACCAGACAGGACTGGTATGAGGATCCCGTTCTCGAAGTCCAACCTGCGCTCACAGCACCGAAGGTATCCTAGAGTACTTTTGGCCCAGCTAAAATCAGGCAAATTCAACCGACGCAATTCCTACCTGTCAGTGGTTAATAGCAGCGTAGCTGACGTGTGTCCCGTCTGTAATCAACAAGGGCTACATGACGCGTAACCTTTCCTGTTCTTGAAGTCCAACCTGCGCTCACAGCACAGAAGGTACCCTAGAGTACTTTTGGCTCAGCTAAAATGAGGCAAATACAACCGACTCAATTCCTACCTGTCAGTGGTTAATAGCAGCGTAGCTGACGTGTGTCCCATCTGTAATCATCGAGGGCCACATGACACGCGTAACCTTTCCGATTGCTCACCCAAACCTACTAGTCCCACTACCAAATCACTCTGAATGCACCCGTCTTAGTCGCAGAGTTCCCCGATCTGGATAGAAACTGATGCAATATAGAAATGGATGATCACTACTGAAACCGTCTTCACTCTCACCACAGTAATTTCAGGGTTCCGACTTTACTTCTACGGCGATAAATGATCGTTGAGTTTCTATGGTATTGCTAGATAGATAGTCCATTGTGATTCCACATTCACGAACTTCTCTCTCATAGCACTGAGTGCTGCCCGATTCTCAATGCTGCTAATAACACGACACCTCATTTTTTTATCCGATTCCGAACGGTGTCCCACATTGCAATGAAATCATTTAGAGAAGCTTTGAAACACTCAGAAATGTCATCCGCCTTACTGAGAGTGGATAATCCACCGTTAGGTTAGGTTAAGTGGCAGCCCGATGTATCAGGCTCACTTAGACTATTCAGTCCATTGTGATACCACATTGGTGAACTTCTCTCTTATCACTGAGAGCTGCTCGATTCCATGTTAAGCTCAATGACAAGGGACCTCCTTTTTATAGCCGAGTCCGAACGGCGTTCCACATTGCAGTGAAACCACTTAGAAGAGCTTTGAAACCCTCAGAAATGTCACCAGCATTACTGAGGTGGGATAATCCACCGCTGGAAAACTTTTTTGGTGTTCGGTCGAAGCAGGAATCGAACCCACGACCTTGTGTATGCAAGGCGGGTATGCTAACCATTGCACCACGGTGGCTCCCAAATAATCCACCGTTGAAAAATGTTTGGTGTTTGGGTTTGAACCCACGACCTGTGTATGCAATGCGGGCATGCTTACCATTGCATGACGGTGGCTCCCGTGGTTAAATCCAGGAGAATCCAGTTTCCACGAAAATATATATCCAATTTCGCTTCAACGCATCCTCAACGTTATAAGGTTAGCCAGTGACTCTCGGAGACGAGCTAGTACCTTCTTCAGTCTGGAAAACTCGAATATGCTTTCTACACTGTTCCAGAGAATAGGTTGTGCCTTTAGATACCAAATATAATATAAGATAAATTTGATCCTTATAATTTGTTCCGTAACAGTTGAGTCTGTACACAAGAGTAATCAATGTGTATTTGAAATATTTTTTGTTGGTAAAGCTTTTTCTTCAATATAGATTAAAACTATTTTATGGTAACCTATACCACATTTCTCCCCAATGAGTTTTATTCCTCCCCACTGTGGAAGTTACTATTCAATCAAGTAAATTATTAATGTGTTCCTGGTAATACTACGACTTACTAATCGCTACTATTCTCCTTGAATTTCCTTCTAATACTTATACAAAAGGAATTCAGGGAAAATGACTAACCCTACTTAATTAACTTCTCCAAAATTGCATTCTCTCAAAGAGTCATGAAATTTCTTTTACCCAAGAAAAAAAGGCAAATTTCATTAGACTTTTACAAACTGGATGACAGGTTACCTTGGACATGTTTCTCCATTGAAGATGAACTCATTCAATCATTAATCAACCTATTGAGTCGCTCTCCCAGTTGATAAAACTGGAAAACTTTGCTTTAGCCTCGGTTCATGCGATCCTTGCCATAGATAAACAATTCAATTCCATTATAGTTACACTTGAAAAATTCCCAGTAAAAGTAGAGAAGAAAAAAAAATCATATCGAAAGAAAACCAGCAAAAGGAAAACAAGAGAAAACCATAATACAAAGAGCTGGTATTAAGAGGGGATATAAACGCCTTTACCACATGTGGGGTTGAGGACTATGGGCACCAAGACGACTGGCATTAGTCAGCAATACCACCAGCAGAACACTTGAATACACACTTCGGGCATTCTGTTACTTAAACTCACTTCTGCTTACGTTTAAAGGCTACGTTAGAGTAGACAAAACCAAATGGACACAGATGCGTCCTAAGACACACCCGAATGAACGAACCATTGCACCCTCATAAATCCATCCATATAAAACCGCCACAAAAAGAGGAAAACAATAAAAGGTGGTTTTCTAGTCACTCAACAAAGTAAAAAAAAGAAGAGTTTGATTTCCCATTGTCTGACAATGTAAGAAACTACAACAAAGTAGGAACTCAAATTCAATCAATGAATTCTGGATGTTTGCTTTTGCTAATAAATTTTATGACTTCATCCACTGGACAGGGAATGCTTCTCCTCTTAGTTAGTCTTAGTGTAGCGGTAAATCAAGTCAAAGGCGCCATTTCTGGTTTATGATGGGATTACAAGGAGATCAAGTTGAAGTAAGGAAGATTTTTGTCTAGACATTGTACCAAAATATGGGTTAAAGGCTTACTGAGAAAATAAAGCAGCTTGCTTTTTTCTTGGTCATTATGTGAAAAAAAAGGATGAGCACACAAGAATTGGAAATTAGAATAAAATTATGAAAATTATCATAAAGTAGATAATTGGTAACGGCTCAGTAATGATGGCGCCTTTTAATACTTTCGTATGGCAAATCTTTTGAACTTCCTGAATCAGATCATTAAATATTTTTCCATACGTTATGAGTTCCTAATAAGATATAGATTTTTTTAACGAGAACATCAAGTTAGATTTTTTAAATGTACAACTCTTTGCTTTTCGGAGCGGGAACTTCAAAATATTGCAGTAATATCATGGAGTTTTAACTGTTAGCTTCGGCCAGAGAAAATGTGAAATGACAAAAGCGCTACGACAATTTTTCGACAGCATCCCGAAAGTGCTCGAGCGAAAAGGAGAACCATTTGTCACATCCTCGTATCCGAGCCAGCGATACACCACAATTTTCTACAACCGATGTTAGCAATATCACCACAGACGCGAAGCCATCCAGGGCGCTGCGCCCAGACGGAGTCTCTATGCTAATGCTGAAGCATATGGGAGTGCAGGGAGTTGAATACTTGACCAGATTCCTCAACTTGTCCTTGGATAGGGTGATTCTACTACTGAAGCCAGGCAAAGTGCCTAGAGTGGACAGACCGATTTCCTTTCTCTCGCCAGTAGTCAGGACACTAGAGGCATTACACAGCCGATGTTAGCAATATCACCACAGACGCGAATCCAGCCAGGGCGCTGCGGCCAGACGGAGTCTCTATGCTAATGCTGAAGCATATGAGAGTGCAGGGAGTTGAATACTTGACCAGATTCCTCAACTTGTCCTTGGATAGGGTGATTCTACTACTGAAGCCAAGCAAAGACCCGAGCAAGAGTGGAAAGATTCCCGATTTCCCTTGTCTCGCCAGTAGTCAGTACACTAGAGGCATTACTCCGCCCCAGGCCTTGTGGATGAATTCCGTAAAGAACATAGTAGGACTACAGCTTCACATGCCATTTCAGCATACATAAATAGAGGAATCAATCCGGCCAAGCCGAGTCATAGGACGGTTCTCGTGGAGCTTGACCTTTCAAAGGCATTCGAAAGGGTCAACCATACAAGACTATTGGAGGACATAGAGAATACGTCCCTACCGTGAGGAATCAAGCATTGGGAGCCACCGTGGGCAATGGTTAGCGTGCCCGCCTTGCATTCATAAGGTCGTGGGTTCAATCCCAGTTTCGACCGAACATCGAAAAGTTTTTCTGCGGTGGATTATCCGCTCTCAGTAATGCTGCAGAAATGTCACTCTGAGTGTTTCAAAGCTTCTCAAAGTGGTTTCACCGAAATGTGGAATGCCATTCGGACTCGGCCCTTGTCATTGAGCTAAACATAGAATCGGGCACTACTCAGTGATAAGAGAAAAGTTCATCACGGTGAACTGAATAGTTTAAGTGAGCCTGAAATATCGGGCTTCCATTATACCTAACCTAACCTATTGGGTTCTTAGTTATCTGCGCCTGCACCAGTTGTATGTGAAAATTAAAGGAATTAAGACCTCGTAGAGTGAAACAAGGATTTCCCCAAGGTGGGGTGATATTGCCGGCACTGTTTAACTTCTCCTATCCTCTATTCCACCACCTCCGGACGGATGGTATCCACCCCCTCCTCGAGATTGTATCTTATGCCGATGACTGTACATTCTTGGCATCAGGAACCATTGTTGATGACATCTGCGATCGATTAAAATTCTACCTCGCTGCTAGGAATTTATGGATATCCGCCACCAAATCCTCAGCCACATAATTCACTACATGGACGGCAGAAGTATGCAGGCAGTTGAATATCAGAGTCAATAGCGAGATAATTCCGACTTTAAATTCTCCGGATGATATTCGACCGCCTTTTTAAGTTTTCTACCAAGTCTGCCATGCAATTCGTGGTAAGCTCCTTGGTAAAAACAAGGTCCTCAGTTGGCTTGCCGGCAGCACTTGGGATTCGGACAAAGAAACCTGGTTAACTACCTCTAGGGTAATTGGCCGGTCATTGATAAATTATACAGCGTCAGTGTGGACATCTCAGACCAGAGTAACACAGTGGAATAATATACAGAACTGCAAGAACGGTGCCCTCCCTTAAAACTGCGACAAGATGTTTCCACAGTAAAAGCCTCCATCGCCTTTATGCGGAGACAAAGATCATCAGGTATTTGTTGTCTAAGCAGTGTCTACTGGGGTTTTATCGCAGCAACCATCAAAACCTCCATCGTTTGCATAATCAACCACCATCCACGAATGTAAGGATTGATCTACATTATCAAGAGCGCGAGATCTAGCGCTTCAACACAGAGCCTCTAAATCAGGATGCATACCAGGCATGTTAGAACAGGATTCATGAGAATATTGTAGCTGAAGGTTAATCTTGTTCTCAGAGTCCGACATAGCCCATAGTGCCGGAGGAAAAAGACCTCCTACTAGAGTAGTTTTGGCCCAACTATGATCAGTCAAGTACATCCGCCTCAATTTCTACCTATCAGTGATTCATAGCAGATTAAATCCTCTCCGATTGAAAGAAAAATCTGAATCTTTTCCAAGCGTAAAGAGATCTATTCTTTTCCATTATTATGCAAGTTTTTCCAACCTTTCTGCCTAAAAAGAATTTTGGATTCTTCTTTAATGTATCTTGTGGAAGAACAGCTACGACAGATTAGGTTAGGTTAGGTTATGTGGCAGCCCGATGTATTAGGCTCACTTAGACTATTCAGTCCATTGTGATACCACAGTGGTGAACTTCTCTCTTATCACTGAGTGCTGCCCGATTCCATGTTAAGCTCAATGACAAGGGACCTCCTTTTTATAGCCGAGTCCGAACGGCGTTCCACATTGCAGTGAAACCACTTAGAGAAGCTTTGAAACCCTCAGAAATGTCACCAGCATTACTCAGGTGGGTTAATCAACCGCTGAAAAACTTTTTGGTGTTCGGTCGTAGCAGGAATCGAACCCACGACCTTGTGTATGCAAGGCGGGCATGCTAACCATTGCACCACGGTGGCTACGACAGATGCAACGCGTCAAAATTTAACCTCATAAACAGATGAATCGATATAAACAGAAGAATGAATTCATGACTCCTGTGTTCATTCTTCATATCCTTGATGAAATCCTTTCTTCTTGTTCTTATGAAATGGAAAAGTAGTAAAATCTTCATGGAAAGTATCGAACATTCAGTACTTATGGTTTAAAGATGCCTTGCAAAGAACTCCGTGGTGTGATGTTGCCCGCCATACACACAAGGGATCCTGAGATTAATCCCAGTTTCGACCGAACACTAAGAACTGTTTTTAACGATCATTTTTGCTGATGACATTTCTGAGTGTTTTAAAATGTCTTTATGTGATTTCACCGTAATGTGAAACAAAGTTCGGACTTTGTGATTTGGACTCGAGCAGCACTCAGTGATAAGAGAAAAATTCGCCATTGTTGTATCGACTGAATATTCTAAGTGGGCCTGGAGTAATGGGCTGTCATTATGTCTACCCTAACCCTATGGAACTCCTGGTATAACCAGGGTTATCATAAGGCTACTGAAGTAGGTACACAGAGTCACCCTGCAGCCAGTAGTATTACTGGCCAATATGTCACAAGGTTTGTTTAACATCATCGATCTTCTTCGATGGAAAGGAGTGCCTATATCTTTTCCGAATATAACGAGAAGGGTTCTCTTTGAGGCCTCCTCCAATCCATCTGCCTAAGTAGGTTCAAATTTAGTATCATTTCTTCTCCCCATTTCTTCGGAAGAAAAGACAGTGACATAGCCAACGTTCTAAAGTTTACCCTGAATGTTTTCCTTCAGAAAAAAAAATAACACATTCTAACAGGTTGGCTGATAAGTCCCCGGTCTGACACATAGATGGCGTCGCTAGTATTAAATGCATAATAGTTTTATATAGTACCAACCTTCAAATGGTTTCACTGGAATGGGGAACGCCGTTAGGACTCTGCTATAAAAATGAGGTCCCTTGTCATTGAGCTTAACATGGAATCGGGCAGCACTCAGTGATAAGAGAAAAGTTCACCACTGTATCACAATGGACTGAATAGTCTAAGTGAGCCTGATACATCGGGCTGCCACATAACCTATCCTAACCTTCAAATGACTCGTGTCAAAATTTTACCTCTGTAAGTCAATTAGTTTGTGAGATAGAGCGTTTTTTGTGAAGCAACTTTTGTTATTGTGAAAAAAAATGGAAAAAAAGGAATTTCGTGTTTTGATAAAATACTGTTTTCTGAAGGGAAAAAATACGGTGGAAGCAAAAACTTGGCTGGATAATGAGTTTCTGGACTCTGCCCCAGGGAAATCAACAATAATTGATTGGTATGCAAAATTCAAGCGTGGTGAAATGAGCACGGGGGACGGTGAACGCAGTGGACGTCCGAAAGAGGTGGTTACCGACGAAAACATCAAAAAAATCCACAAAATGATTTTGAATGACCGTAAAATGAAGTTGATCGAGATAGCAGAGGCCTTAAAGATATCAAAGGAACGTGTTGGTCATATCATTCATCAATATTTGGATATGCGGAAGCTCTGTGCAAAATGGGTGCCGCGCGAGCTCACATTTGACCAAAAACAACAACGTGTTGATGATTCTGAGCGGTGTTTGCAGGTGTTAACTCGTAATACACCTGAGTTTTTCCGTCGATATGTGACAATGGATGAAACATGGCTCCATCACTACACTCCTGAGTCCAATCGACAGTCGCCTGAGGGGACAGCGACCGGTGAACCGTCTCCGAAGCGTGGAAAGACTCAAAAAACCGCTGGCAAAGTAATGGCCTCTGTTTTTTGGGATGCGCATGGAATATTTTTTATCGATTATCTTGAGAAGGGAAGAACCATCAACAGTGACTATTATATGGCGTTATTGGAGCCTTTAAAGGTCGAAATCGCTGCAAAACGGCACCATATGAAGGAGAAAAAAGTGTTGTTCCACCAAGACATCGCGATGTGCCACAAGTCATTGAGAACGATGGCAAAACTTCATGAATTGGGCTTCGAATTGCTTCCCCACCAACCGTATTCTCCAGATCTGGCCCCCAGCGACTTTTTCTCGTTCTCAGACCTCAAAAGGATGCATGTGCGTGAAGATAAATTCCGAATTTAATTAGTACAGACACAAACCATTTTTTTTTGCAGAGCTCTGTTAATTAGTTAACAGAGCTTCATAAAGGAGCTAACAGAGCACTGTAAGGAGTTAACAGAGGTATTTTCTGCCCTAACCAATGACAGATTTATTTTTTGATCACCAGGAAAAATATTAAATGGTCTTCCTGACCAATTTACTTTATCTAAAACTAAACCACCCACTTGTGGCATTGTCACTCACAGCTACATCCACACATATGTCTAAAAATTTTGCAGAAAATTGAGTTTTTAGGCAAAATTTTTTGGGAGGATGGGACTCCAGTGGCCATTGTGTCCAAATGGACAATTGTCCCACTATGACCCATACACCATATGAAAGAGCATGAAGAGCTCTATCGATATTTGATAGAATTTTTTAGATCCGCCGGTCAGTTTTGGAGAAAAATAAAATTATTTATAAAATTCTGGACAGGATGCCTCCAGTGGCCATTGTGGCCAAATGGACAATTGTCCCACTATGACCCATACACCATATGAAAGAGCATGAAGAGCTCTATCGATATTTGATAGAATTTTTTAGATCCGCCGGTCAGTTTTGGAGAAAAATCAATTTCCTTGTAAAATTCTGGACAGGATGCCTCCAGTGGCCATTGTGGCCAAATGGACAATTGACCCATACACCATATGAAAGAGCATGAAGAGCTCTATCGATATATGATAGAATTTTTTAGATCCGCCGGTCAGTTTTGGAGAAAATAAAATTCTTTATAAAATTCTGGATAGGATGCCTCCAGTGGCCTTTGTGGCCAAATGGACAATTGTCCCACTATGACCCATACACCATATGAAAGAGCATAAAGAGCTCTATCGATATTTGATAGAATTTTTTAGATCCGCCGGTCAGTTTTGGAGAAAAATCAATTTCCTTGTAAAATTCTGGACAGGATGCCTCCAGTGGCCATTGTGGCCAAATGGACAATTGTCCCACTATGACCCATACACCATATGAAAGAGCATGAAGAGCTCTATCGATATTTGATAGAATTTTTTAGATCCGCCGGTCAGTTTTGGAGAAAAATCAAATTATTTATAAAATTCTGGACAGGATGCCTCCAGTGGCCATTGTGGCCAAATGGACAATTGTCCCACTATGACCCATACACCATATGAAAGAGCATGAAGAGCTCTATCGATATTTGATAGAATTTTTTAGATCCGCCGGTCAGTTTTGGAGAAAAATCAATTTCCTTGTAAAATTCTGGACAGGATGCCTCCAGTGGCCATTGTGGCCAAATGGACAATTGTCCCACTATGACCCATACACCATATGAAAGAGCATAAAGAGCTCTATCGATATTTGATAGAATTTTTTAGATCCGCCGGTCAGTTTTGGAGAAAAATCAATTTCCTTGTAAAATTCTGGACAGGATGCCTCCAGTGGCCATTGTGGCCAAATGGACAATTGTCCCACTATGACCCATACACCATATGAAAAATTCTATAAAATATCGATAGAGCTCTTCATGCTCTTTCATATGGTGTATGGGTCATAGTGGGACAATTGTCCATTTGGCCACAATGGCCACTGGAGGCATCCTGTCCAGAATTTTATAAATAATTTGATTTTTCTCCAAAACTGACCGGCGGATCTAAAAAATTCTATAAAATATCGATAGAGCTCTTTATGCTCTTTCATATGGTGTATGGGTCATAGTGGGACAATTGTCCATTTGGCCACAAAGGCCACTGGAGGCATCCTGTCCAGAATTTTATAAAGAATTTTATTTTTCTCCAAAACTGACCGGCGGATCTAAAAAATTCTATCATATATCGATAGAGCTCTTCATGCTCTTTCATATGGTGTATGGGTCATAGTGGGACAATTGTCCATTTGGCCACAATGGCCACTGGAGGCATCCTGTCCAGAATTTTACAAGGAAATTGATTTTTCTCCAAAACTGACCGGCGGATCTAAAAAATTCTATAAAATATCGATAGAGCTCTTTATGCTCTTTCATATGGTGTATGGGTCATAGTGGGACAATTGTCCATTTGGCCACAAAGGCCACTGGAGGCATCCTGTCCAGAATTTTATAAAGAATTTTATTTTTCTCCAAAACTGACCGACGGATCTAAAAAATTCTATAAAATATCGATAGAGCTCTTCATGCTCTTTCATATGGTGTATGGGTCATAGTGGGACAATTGTCCATTTGGCCACAATGGCCACTGGAGGCATCCTGTCCAGAATTTTATAAATAATTTGATTTTTCTCCAAAACTGACCGGCGGATCTAAAAAATTCTATCAAATATCGATAGAGCTCTCTATGCTCTTTCATATGGTGTATGGGTCATAGTGGGACAATTGTCCATTTGGCCACAATGGCCACTGGAGGCATCCTGTCCAGAATTTTACAAGGAAATTGATTTTTCTCCAAAACTGACCGGCGGATCTAAAAAATTCTATCAAATATCGATAGAGCTCTCTATGCTCTTTCATATGGTGTATGGGTCATAGTGGGACAATTGTCCATTTGGCCACAATGGCCACTGGAGGCATCCTGTCCAGAATTTTACAAGGAAATTGATTTTTCTCCAAAACTGACCGGCGGATCTACAAAATTCTTTCAAATATCGATAGAGCTCTTCATGCTCTTTCATATGGTGTATGGGTCATAGTGGGACAATTGTCCATTTGGCCACAATGGCCACTGGAGGCATCCTGTCCAGAATTTTATAAATAATTTTATTTTTCTCCAAAACTGACCGGCGGATCTAAAAAATTCTTTCAAATATCGATAGAGCTCTTCATGCTCTTTCATATGGTGTATGGGTCATAGTGGGACAATTGTCCATTTGGACACAATGGCCATTGGAGTCCCATCCTCCCAAAAAATTTTGCCTAAAAACTCAATTTTCTGCAAAATTTTTAGACATATGTGTGGATGTAGCTGTGAGTGACAATGCCACAAGTGGGTGGTTTAGTTTTAGATAAAGTAAATTGGTCAGGAAGACCATTGAATATTTTTCCTGGTGATAAAAAAATAAATCTGTCATTGGTTAGGACAGAAAATACCTCTGTCAACTCTTTACAGTGCTCTGTTAGCTCCTTTATGAAGCTCTGTTAACTAATTAACAGAGCCCTGCAAAAAAAATGGTTTGTGTCTGTACTAATTAAATTCGGAATTTATCTTCACGCACATAAAGGATGCTCGCAGGGAAAAAAAGTGGCTGCAGTGAAGAGGTGATCGCCGAAACTGAGGCCTATTTTGAGGCAAAACCGAAGGAGTACTATCAAAATGGTATCAAAAAATTGGAAGGTCGTTATAATCGTTGTATCGCTCTTGAAGTGAACTATATTGAATAATAAAAACGAATTTTGACAAAAAAAATGTGTTTTTCTTTGTTAGACCGGGGACTTATCAGCCAACCTGTTACTTGAACGCTTCATAAATTCTTTCTACTTTTTTTTTCAATTTAATACATACGTAAACACTACATTAATACCAGCAATAAATGTCAATTAAATTAAACTGGATTTTAATAACGCCTCCTGTAGTCTTTCAAACAGATCTATTTACGTAGAAACCCTAACACATTTTTGATCCATATTAGGCAACATGTCAAGCGCAATAAAATTGTAAATACACGTTTAGTTAAACAATTGGTAGACCCCCCAACGGATAGTATTCCTTACCTAAACAAATATTTCACTTCAAAACCACTCGATCAAAATTTAATTGACAACTTGGAGAATGTTGGTTAAACAACAAGCAAAATACGTCACACAGCGACGGTGGGTTTATTTGTTTGCTAGAGCCTTAAGTGGAACTATTGAAGGAATTATATACAATTCGTAATATATTGAATAATGGGAAGGAGTTGGAAAACTTCAATGGAATTCCCAAACCCTCAAAATGCACTTAAATCCATCGATCTAACTCTCGCAGCTCTAACGCACCCCAAAAATAACCAAAAGGCGAAGAAGTTTTTCTTCTCTCTAAAACGTCGTTGTTGCACGTGTGGTGATTGGAAAATTCAAAGACATTTTTCTAAGCATTCAATTCGTTTGAATGATTCAACGAATAAATCGAATAAGGAAATTCATTGACACGAATGCATCATTTCGAAATGAAGCTATTGACAATATTGCCACAATGAATTGCCTGTACTTTTTTTTATTCTATTCATACAAAAGTCTTTTGTATTCTATTGACCTTTTTCTTCAAATTTGGTGGGGGACTATGCATTGAGCCATGAAATGAAAGAATAAAAACTGATGATGATGATATTCCAGACAATGGATGATGGCCCATGAGAGACATTGAAAACTAATGTGAATGTACATACGAAGGGGAGATCATGAATACGGCTGAAATGATGACACACCTTAGAAACTGAAGTCTTCTTAATGAAGCAGAACTCTTATTAAATTAAAGAGAAGAAAATGTTTTCACCCTAATTCATAGATGACCTGCATTGAAATCCGGAGTTGGAAACTATTATCGTGTTCTGCTTAGTAGGGAATTTTAATTTTGAAAAAGGCACTTTTCTAACGTAGAGAGGGTGACAAGGTTTTTAAAAGTGGTCACAGGGATAATTTTATGTTAATTAAGAGCAATGCGAAGGGAACTGCAATACATGCCGTTCCCGGGTGGGTTAGCCGGTTGGCAACAATGTATTGCAACCAACTTCAGGATACTATCTGTTCTAAACCACTTACTCGAACAGATTTTTTCCAGTGAGAGTTAATATTTTCGTTTACAAGCTTACAAAAGCATTTGGATATATTGCATTACGAAATCTTTTGTTCGCGACCCAAAAGTGGACAAAAAACATCGGTAACAACACTAGCAACGATTCGAAAAGTGAATGCCAGATCTGATCGAAATCCATGCCGCATTGGTAGAAAATATGCCCGTGAGCTGAATATATCGCGAGAATGGATGCAACACATATTAAAAAATGAGCTTGGACAAAAGCCATTGAAATTCCAAAAAGTTCAAGAGCTCACGATGCACAGAAAAAAGTAAAGTAAACCCATTTACAAAAAATATCAAAAGTAGATTGGGTGAATTGGAAGATTTCTAAAAGTCGACAGAGTTTTTTTTTAATTTATATATAATCTTGTCCTCCCGATGTCTCTCAAAGTGTGAAACAACAATATAAACCGGGGAAATTTGCATACAAATGGGTTGCCATTTTTTGCAGTTTACAACTCTGTAATTGCATTCTTTTGTTTGTCAGTTATTACATGATTTAGTTTGTATTAGAAAAAAGTGTTCGTAATTTTATTTATATTAATTGGTCTGCCGTCAATTTTAATGTGGATTTCACAAAAGAGCATTTTACTTTATTATGACCCTACGGGAAATTGGTGCAAATTGTCACTGACGGACCTATTACAGAACTGGTACCGGTGCTCCAGTTAGCTGCATTTTTTAAATAGTCGTAATTTATTGATTTCCGTATTAGCTTGATATTAAAATCTTATTGGACCTACATATTTAGTGAAATAAAACAAGTATATACAGCAGTAAGTTCGGCCGGGCCGAATCTTATATACCCACAACCATGAAATCAGGGGGGTTTGATGACAGATATTTTCCAAGCAGATCAGTTCAACCAGTACGCTTGGCTAAGATAAATTTAAAGATTTTACCTATGAAGACTAGATAAGATTCTGGATTTATAAGAACCATTTTTTGTTTGAGTTTTAAAGGAATCATAAACATCTATTGTAAATGTGCAAGAAAATGATGAAATAACGCCTTGATTTGAAATCTAAAATCTGTAGATTTTTACCCCAATTATTTAAATGATTACGAGAAGTAAAATCTGGAAACTTTACATTCAGTTTCAAGCAATTTTCATGATTAGGGCACCTTCTGTACCCTCAAGATCCGAAATCGGTCTATAGTTACACTTTTTTGGGGGTCTATTTATTTATTTATTTATTTACAAAATTAGACTTATAGTATAATATAAGAATAATATTACAATAGTAGCATTGGCTACAGAGGCCATCAGCTAATTTTTTTTTGGGGTCTAAAATGCCAGAATATTTTCAATTTGTGGCAAATCGGATAAAAACTACAATTTCTAGAAACCCAAGGAGTTAAATCGGGAGATCGGTCTAATGCGGGCTAAGCCAAAAGCATGGTGGGATACACACAATATTCAGCACATCTAATTGTAGTTCTAGAATCTAGACACCAAATTGGAGCGCCGGTTTATAAGGGGGCTATATCAAAAACTGTACCGATACACAATATATTCGGCACACCTCTTTATGGTCCTAGAATACCTCTAGATTTCCAATTTCATGCATATTGGATAAAAACTACGGTTTCTATAAATCGAAGACCCCAAATCGGGGGATCGGTTTATATGGGAGCTATATCAAAACCTGGACCGAGGATGGGCTATCTTCGAACTTGGCCTGCGTGCAGACAAAAGACGATTCTGTGCCAAATTTCAGGAAGATAGCTCCTTTATTGAAAACTGTAGTGTGACAGACAGACGGCCAGATGAATAGACGGACATGCATATATCGTCTTAGAATTTCTCCCTGATCACCATTCTATGGTGGTGGGTATAATTATCAGAATAACCTATTGTTCGACATACGAGTTCGAATGCGATTAGGATGCCCAAAATGAAACAGATTTCTAAGACTTAGTCCGAGAGTGGTTCCTGAGGACCTGTCTATGGGATGCTCCTGCTAAATTGTCCCAGGGCGTGTCCTTTGAAATGAGTCCAAGACGAGTCCTAAAGTGTAAATTTACCCCGACAATGACAAACCCATGTTAAAGTGACCCTTCCATACGTTTTGACCAGAACTGGGACTGGTCCATATACACCAGGTTGTGGATGTTCCATTTCCCGTAGGGGAGCTTGGAAAACTGAATTTGCACGAAAAATAGCAAATGGTCAACTGTCCATGTTTGGGAGGTGTCCGGGTCTCAGAGTGTCCACGTGTGAGAGGTTTCGCTGTAATTGATTAGAGTTCAATCTTTTGCTTAATCAGTCGAAAGAATTCAAGGGATTTGTCATATTGAATTTTGTATGTGACCATGTTTTATTAAAAGAGAACAATTTTTTTCTGTACATTTTTAATAATTACTTACTGTTTTGTATTGTAAAACCACCAGAAATTATATTACCTGAAATAAAAATAAAAATTTGATAAAAAAGTCATGAAGTAGTAAACAAAAATTAATAAATAAAAATTACGCTTGTCTGAATTGCCGAAAATTTGCAATTCCCTAGCACTTCTTCGATTATATATTAATAATTTGTTTTTTAAAGCATTTGAAATGAAACGTTGAAACTAAATTATAATACCCTGTTCCACAGTGTGGAGGAGGGTATAATTATTGCTTAAAAAATTGTCAAAACTATTATTTCTAAAGGAACTTTTGTCGAAATTTTATTTCTATAGAAAATGTTGTCAAAATTATTATTTCTAAAGAAATAGTTGTCAAAATTTTATTCTATAGAAAATTTTGTCAAAATTATTATTTCTATATAAAATTTTGTTAAAATTTTATTTTTATAGAAAATTTTGTCAAAATTTTATTTCTGTAGATATTTTTATCAAAATTTTATTTCTGTACATATTTTTATCAAAACATTATTTCTATAGAAAATTTTGTCAAAATTTTATTACTATAGAAAATTTTGTCAAAATTTTATTTCTATAGAAAATTTTGTCAATATTTTATTTCTATAGAAAATTGTGTCAAAATTTTATTTCTATAGAAAATTTTGTCAATATTTTTTTTTTTTTTTTCTATAGAAAATTTTGCCAAAACTTCATTTCTATAGAAATTTTTTTAAAAATTTTATTTCTATAGAAAATTTTCTAAAAATGTTATTTCTATAGAAACATTTGTCAAAATGTTATTTCTATAGAAAAATTTGTCAAAATTTTATTCATATAGAAAATTTTTTGAAAATTTTATTCCTACAGAAAATTTTGTCAAAATTTTATTCCTACAGAAAATTTTGTCAAAATTTTATTTCTATAGAAAATTTGGATAAATTTCATTTTTATATAATTTTTTGTCACAATTTCATTTCTATAGAATGTTTTCCCTACACACAAAATAATATTATAATTTTTGAGCTAGCAATTAATTGTTGTTACAGAAAATTTTAAAGTTCAACAAATTTTTTGTTGATATAACAAAATTTTTGTTGATATAACAAAATTGATTGCTAATGTGACTAAAATCGTAATTGTATTTACAAATTACGTCGTTAGCTCAAATTTAAACACAATTTTAATTGTATTGACAATAAAATTAATTGATATTTTTTTGTGTGTAATTGTATTTCATTTCTGTTGTCTTGATTTCAGCTTAAAGCCATACCATGACTAACTACAAGAGTAGCTTATCCAACAGAGGAAAAGTAGGTTAGATTAGGTAATGGAGGATGAGACCAGCCCGTAGCAAAAAAAAAAAGAACTGGCTCCCATTTAGACCATGTTGATCCATTGTGTTTCCTCATAGTTGTTCTTCTTCGTCCTCATCAATCTTTTGAGTTTGCAGGCGAGTTCCAAAGAACGGGTTTCAAGTATATCCTTCATGCTGCAGTTCCGTACATCCGTTATATCCTGAAAGATAAAACAGCCCAGTATCTTGTTTTTTTCTAAAGGATAATGCTGGACACTGGTACAGAAAATGGTTAGGAGTCTCTTCCAATACCAAGAGAGGAAAAGTATATTTGTCAAATTTACTTGGGCAAAGCCCTACAGACTACAAGATGGTTGGTTGGAATACCGTTTCGAAAACACCACATTTCCCATCAGCACCCTTTTTTTGCAGTGAAACTATCAACCAATTATCAGAATAAATTCGGATAATTCATTAAACCCAAAGTAAATTACACTCGAACATCCAAAAAATAAGTTTTCGAAAAAAGTTTGGCCAAAATTTCATTTTTATGGAAACATTTCTCAACATTTAATTTCTATAGAAAATTTTATCAAAATTTTATTTCTATGGAAAATTGTGTCAAAATTTTATTTCTAAAGAAAATTTTATCAAAATTTTATTTCTATACACCGAAAAAAAGTGAACTGTTTTATAGGAAGAATGAACTACCACGTACGAAAATTGAACTAAATTTTACTCCACATTTTGAGATTTCCACAAAGCGTTGTTAAAACCAGGAAATTTTAATGCCCTGTTGTACTTTTTAACTGCAGTTCACGAAATTACATGACTTCATAGAAGAAAAAAATTAACTAAAAGTAAAGAGGAAAATCATTGGCGCAAAATCATGACCATTTGAACCACACAGTAGTTCATTCTTACTAATTTTGGAAATGGTATGAAAATTTTCATTTGTTTTAGTTCATATTGAACTTATGTGTACGGTCATTGAACTTTATACTCAGGTTTAGTTCATAAAATTTTTGAGACATACTTAAAAAAAGGAAGATTTCATTAAGCTGTGGAAAAATAACAAAATTCAACTACAAGCAAATAATTTTTTCCCAATAAAAATAAGTTAAATTTAGCATTAGTTTAACTACGGAAATTTTTTTTCTGTGTAGGAAATTTTATAATTTGTTTTTTATGTCAAAGAAAATTTTATTAAAATGTTATTTCTATAGAAAATTGCGTAAAAATTTCCTTTCTATAGAAAATTATGTCAAGATTTTATTTCTATTGAAAATTTTATCAACATTTTATTTCAAAATTGTCAAAATTTTATTTCTACAGAAAATTTTGTCAAAAAATTTTATTTCTGTATAAAACTTTGTCAAAATTATAAATAAAATTTTGACAAAATTTTATATCTGTATAAAATTTTGTCAAAATTTTGTTTCTGTATAAAATTTTGTCAAAATTTCGTTTCTATACACTCAAAAAAAAAGTTTACTCGGATCCAAAGATTTTGACCTTCATTTAAAGATTTTGGTATTGATTCTGAGCCAAAGATGCGGCTTCTTTAAAATAAAGACATATTTTAGCGACCTCTTCGGCTTTAAATATGGGATCTGTTCAAAGTTTCTTTGAACCCGTTTTGACATACTGTGCGTAGCGGCACAAATAATTTTTAATCGTTGTGTCCTTTTGCTTTTCTATTTGTTTACCTGGAAAGTTTGCCCTTTGATCGATGCTTGTAGCTTTGTCGCTGAGCTTTGTTTATGCTGCTAAGCATCACTCAAAAGGGCAACGACCAGTCTTGAACCGACCGTGAAGTGCGAATTCGTCTGCCCCCGCGAAAGTTAACGTAGTGATAAAATTTGAACATTAATTTGAAATAATATTAAAATATAAATAAAACCATAGACAATTACAAGTGAACATATTAAAAGCACAATTATTTACAGGTACAAACAGTGAACAAATAGTGACACAAACAAAAACCCATCGACTCCTCAACCCATAGAAACCCAAACATACAACATAAAAGTGCATCAGAGAAAAAAAAAATCACAACACCAAACATACCTTGTACATAACATGTTTAAATATTTTGCCTTAAATCTATATTGCACAATAATGTAATGTAAATTATATACTGAATTTTAACTTAAAACTATATTGCACAAACTAATTGAATATTGCACTTGAATTTGAAACTCGCCCGTAATTACACCATTTCCTTAAAGCTAACTTAAATCTATCTTGTTTTGTAAATAATTTCTAAATCTATTTGTAAAACTTAAATGCTATTTAAAACTTAAAACTAATCATAAATAATGAATTTAACTCATTACACATTTAAAAATTAAAATAAATAAATTTGTTTGAATTTGAATTTAAAACCTAATTTCTCTAAGTGTCATTATTTCGAAAGGCAAAATTTTCCTTTTCAGCATTTATTAGTTCAATCCCAAACATTTTGGTCCATTGCGAACCGGATTTGTGTTTTTTAAATAATTAAAAACATAATTTTTTTGAAAGTGTAAAATTTTTTTCTCGGTGTAATGTGATTTTTTTCCAAGTGTAAAAAAAAAACCCAGTGACCCAATAATTAGTTTTGTTTAAAAAAGAAAAAAATTTAATAAACTTTCATTTACATTAAAAAAAATCAAATATTCCAAATTACACAGTGTAATATCATTGTCAAATATACCCAGTGTAATATCAATGCAAAAAAAAACCCTTTACAAAAGACAATATTGAAAAACATTCAAAGTGCCTGTGCCCTTGCAACAAACGAAAACCAACAGTAACCAAAGAAGAAATAGAAAAATCAAAACAACAACAACACTACTCAGCCAACCATCCAGTGATCCATCGATCGAACTACAAGCAGTAAACAACGAAAAATATTCATATGCATATACAAGCGTATATACATATATATGGGACATACAAGAAAAGGGTAACCAAAGTGGCACTACAGTAAGTAAAATAAAGGGTTATTGCATTGGTATGATTGAAAAACTTTAAATTGTGAGAAATAAAAAGTGAACGTTGGACAATTAATTTTTGAAATTTTTTTGAAAAAAAATTAGTAAATTTTGGAAAAAATTAGTGTTTTTTTGAAAAAATTGAATCTTTGTGACCCATTTTGTGTGTGTGTTTTTTAGCAATTTTTCAATCAATTTGGCAGTAAAAAGGCTTGTTTTCACGTAAAAAGTACAAAAAATTCGGAAAAATTTGGAAATTTAAAAAATTAATCGCTTTTCGTGAAAATTTTGAAAACTTGTTTAAGATGCAAAATTGACTGAAAAATTGCCAGTGAGTGACCCAAAACCCAAATTAACCCATTTGTTTAAAATTTTATCCAACAAAACAATCGGTTCGGTCGTGCAAAAAAACAAAAACAAAAACTTTTCAAAAATTAAAAACTTTGTTAAAAATTGGACAAAAACCGCAACAACGGTTTTTATGAACTACAAATTGTCCAATAACAATATACAGAACAGTTTCCAGTGGAAGGCGACAAAAAACAACAAAACACGACACCACAGCGACTCAACATCAAAAATCGACGCCACAAAGGTAACGGATCACAAACATTTTGGACACACACATACCTATAATCTTCAAAGTGAGTACAGTTTTTTCAAGTTTTTTGAATTTTTTGGAACACGAAAAGGAAAAAAGAATTTGCGATATGCTAAATGACTCGACCGTATGACACAATTTTTTCATGACACTTACAAAAAAATTATAAAAAAAAAAAAAATTGATCTGAAAATATTTACACAAAAAGTTTTTTGGTTTGGAAAAAATTTTCGGTAATTTAAATTTTGTTAGAATTTTTTAATTAAATCAAATCATTTTTGCAAATAAAATTTTGACCGGTAAAAATTTACACATAGAGAAATTTTTGTTAAAATTTTTGTGGATATTGGAAAATTTTTTTATTTAAATTCGGTTTTTGTTTGAAATTAATTTTTTTTGAGAAAATATACAAATAAAAATTTGAAATTGCAAAAATATTGATTAAGAAATTATACGAATTTTTTTTTCAAGAAAATAAATTTTATTCGTTTGGAAAATTGGAATTATTGGCGTTAAAGAAAAAATTTAAATCGACTCATTGAGGCATTTTAATTTGAAGTTTGAAAAGCTGAAACGAAAATTAATCGACCCAAATTTATAGTTTTGATTTTTTTCAACTTGCATTTATTTTTGTACTTATAAATCTTGGTGACCCATATTTGTAGTCTTTGATTATATCTTTGTAATTTTCAAGACCCAATGACCCATAAAAAGGTAAGGAAAATTACAAATTTCTTCTTTTGATTTACTTATATATTTGATTTTTTTGGGCACCAAGACAATTTTCTTTTTTCAGTGATTTTTTTTGGCACTTGATCTGAAGTTATTGTTTTATGCGATTTACCGCTGATCTTAATTGAGCATCGTGCTTTAAAAAAAAAAAATTGTTTGTTTGATTTCCTGTTTTTGGGGAAATTTTAATTAATTTATTTGAATTTTGTTTTTGGGGATATTTTTATTTTTGTTTGATTTCTCGCATTTTTGAGAATTTTATTGTGAACGTTTTTTGACTTGCAAGTCTTGGGGGATTTTTAAAAAATTTTTTTACGTAACTTTGGCCCAATTTCGTCTACTGACCCTATTTCGGTTGTGTTAAATTTGATTTTTGTAATTTTTCGTAATTTTGACCCCGCAAATTTATTTCTGACCCCACAAATTTTATAGTTCGCGCAGATATTTACATTTAATATAGTTTCCCTTAGAAAAATCGAATTTTCTTGAGTAAAACTAAATTATTCTTTCGCGAAATTTGATTTATTTTAGTTTTTTTGACTGGTGCAAAAAAGTTTAAAGTACATCATGGATAAAATTTTGAAAGAAAAATTTGTTAATTGCTTAAATGACCTAGTTGACGTTGAAAGTATTTGTTCTGTTAAGGCGGCAACCGAAGATCTCCATGCGTTAGAGGCAGCTCGAGTTGAGCTAAATACGTTATGGGATCAAGTTAGGCGGGCTTACATAAATTGTCGGGATAGGACTCCAGATGAGGGAGAGACTCCGATGGATAAGGATAAGCTTCGCGGCCATTATAAAAACGGTATGGACGTCTATAAACGGGGTTTAAGTATAATTAGCACACAAATCTTAGCGCGTCAGGAACGGGAAAATCAGGAAAAAATAGCTAGGGAATCAATGACACAAAACATAGCAGTAGACCCAAATTCGACCCCAAATTTGCGATTGCCACCATGTGACACAGACATTTTTAAGGGCGGATATAGTGAATGGCCAACATTCAGAGATTTATTCTCTGCAATCTACATCAATAACCCACGATTGAGTAAAGTCGAGAAGTTATTCCATTTGACCCAAAAAACTTCGGGAGAAGCGCGGGAAATCATTACAAATGTACCCCTGACTAATGAGGGTTTCGATATAGCTTGGAGAAATTTAGAAAGTAGGTACGAAAATAAACGAATGCAAGTTAACGAACAGCTTAGGATTCTTTTTAATTTGCCCTCGGTTTCAGTTGAAAACGCTTCAACAATACAAAAATTACAGCGCACAATTAGTACTTGTACACAAACTTTGGAAACTTTACAAGTAGACACGGGAGAATGGGACCCAATTTTAGTATACCTTGTTTCAACGAAATTGCCTCGCACTTTTTTGGAGGAATTTGAGAATAGTTTAGAGGACTGTTCGACCCTACCAAGTTGGCACGTATTAGATGAATATTTATCACATAAATTTAAAACTTTGGAATCGGTGGGAAATATTAAAACTCAAAACTCGAAATACAATCAATCTAGATCTGATTTTGATAGAAGGGGGAGTCGCGTAAATAGTTTTCAAACCAATGTAAATCAAAAAATAAATAATTCTGGTTCAAGACTCAGTAGTAATTCGCAAGCCGATAACAATTCAAGAAATATTTACCCTAGTCGCAGGCATAATGAGAGTGGTTGTCCAATTTGTCGGACGAACCATATGCTGCGAAATTGTCCCAAATTTTTGGAAAAATCTATTAATGAAAGAATTCAAATAGTGAAACAGTCGAATCGTTGTTATAATTGTTTATTTGAGAATCATGGAGTCCGGGAATGTAAAAGTCGTTTTAGTTGTAGGGAATGTAATCAAAGACACCATAACTTGTTACATAAGGGTAATGAGGTCCGCGACCCTACAAACACAAGAGACGGTACATGTGCTGCCGTTCTCAATACCCTTGTTCATCATAACCGAGACACAGTACAACCTAGTACAAGTACTGGAGCTCTCAACTTAGTTAATCAGGATCGAGGTGGAGTACAACCTAGTACAAGTGCTGCCGCTCGTTCCAACCTTGTTCAACAATCATCGAATTTACCTTGTATACAGTCCACATCGAATATTGAAACGCCTAGTATAACGACTCTTACGCTGCAAGAAGGCAGACCCACTCCACAACCTAGAGAAACACTGTTGTTTACCGCCATTGTACAAATAAAATCGAAGGGACAGAGATATGATGCCAGAGCAATAATTGACCCTGGATCACAGTCAACATTTATTTCGGAAAAAATGAAAAATAAATTGCAACTTCCTACAGTGAGGAATTTAGTTCACGTCACAGGCTTGAGTGACACCGTAGCTGAAACATCGACAAAGGCTTGCGTTTTTCAACTTTGTTCACGTATCGATCCTAGTTTTGAGTTAGAAGTTTGGGCACCCGTGTTGAAGACCCTTCCTTCTAATTTACCAACCCACAACCTTAATCGTTCTCAATTTGAAGATTTTAAGCATCTTAGTTTGGCGGATCCTCGATTTTATGAAAGTCGACCCGTTGATATGCTGATCGGTTTAGATATAGGACCGCTAATTTATAACGTTGATATTCCGATGAAAACATTTGGATCAATTATAGCGCAAAATACCGTATTTGGATGGATCGTTGGTGGACCCATTCAACAAAATATAGAAACTTCGAAACAAATTACTCTTTATAATGCCTCCTCTTTCGAGAAAATTATAACACGTTTTTGGGAGGTGGAAGAGACCCCAAAAATAATTTTGAGGTCAGCTGAAGATATATATTGTGAAACTAATTACAAATCTACGATAAAACGTAATGATACTGGAAGATATATTGTGACCCTTCCATTTAAAAGTTGTTCAGAAATCGGTGCATCGAGAAATATTGCTCTCGCACAATTTTATCGTATGGAGAAAAAACTTTCTAAGACCCCTGATGTAAAGGCTCAATACGACGCTGCCATTAGGGAATATCTCGAATTAGGACAAATGAGGAAAATTGATCCACAAAACATACATAAGACCCCTCATTACTATTTACCACACCACGCAGTCATTAAACCAGATAGAGTAACCACCAAACTTAGGGTGGTATTTAATGCTTCGAGTCCCACTTCAAATAAGAAAAGCCTAAACGATATTTTACATACCGGTCCTATTTTACAACAGGACTTAGTTTTACAAATTTTAAAATGGCGTTTTTTCAAATATGTTTTCAACGCCGATGTAACGAAAATGTATCGTCAAATACTGGTAGACCCAAAGCAAACTTCATTTCAAAGAATACTTTTTCGATCATCTGAAAACGACCCAGTTGAGGATTTTGAATTGTTAACCGTAACCTTTGGCATAAATTGCGCCCCATTTTTAGCGATTAGAACGCTGCTTCAATTAGCGGAAGACGTTCAAGATTCACACCCTTTGGGTTCAAAAATAATTAGAGAAAATTTATATGTCGACGATGTATTAGCGGGTGGGCATACTGTTGAAGATGCTATCACCGCTAGAAAACAATTAACATCCGCTTTAGATTCTGCTGGTTTCGAGTTGAGGAAATGGACCTCTAATGACCCTCGTCTTTTAAATGGCCTACATCCCGATTTTTTGTTGCCTGTCAATTGGTTGGATCTTTCTGAAGGATCGTCAACGAAGACCCTAGGCATTCGGTGGAATGTAGCAGCAGATAATTTCACTTTTAAAGCGCCTAATGTTGAAGAAAAAGAACTTTGTACGAAGCGTGAAGTTTTGTCGACAATCGCAAAATTCTTTGACCCTTGTGGATGGTTAGCCCCAATTATTGTCGTTGCAAAACTGATAATGCAACAAGTTTGGTTAGATAAAATCGGGTGGGACGACACTTTGAAACCTGTTACCAATATGAATTGGAAAAACTTTGCGAAAAATAATTCGGTGATTGACACAATATCCGTACCAAGATGGATTCATTATTCGCCATCAACTACCATTGAAATTCATGGTTTTTGTGACGCTTCAGAAAGCGCATACGCTGCGACACTTTACGTTCGAGTCGAAGATGGAGACCGTGTAGAAACTTTTCTGTTAGCAGCCAAGACCCGCGTGGCCCCAATCAAGAAAATTTCTCTACCTAGATTAGAGTTATGTGGGGCAGTAATGTTGTCAAAATTAGCTAACACTATAATTCCAAATCTGCAAATTTCTGGATTTTTAACCCATTTCTGGACTGACTCTATGATAGTTTTGGCTTGGCTTCAAAAACCGCCGTGTTCTTGGAGCGCGTTTGTAGGAAACAGGGTTTCCGAAATTTTAGAAAATGTAGGTAGTGAAAATTGGAGTCATGTGGACTCCGAATCTAATCCAGCTGATGTAGCCAGTCGTGGCTGCTCTCCAGATGAATTGAAGACACATCATTTGTGGTGGACTGGCCCATCGTGGCTAAAATTGCCAAGAGATCATTGGCCTAAACATCAACTTAATTGTGATACAAACCTTGAAGCTAAACAAGTGAAAGTTTTTGCGACATCCACATTTGAGGACCCATTGACACGTTTTTCATGGTTGCCACGGGCATATCGTGTTTTATCTTATGTCATGCGTTTTTGGCGTAACACGGGCACAAACCGATTTCGAATTTCGTCTGAAGAAATTACGGGTTCAGAACTTTTGGATATAAAAACTCGTCTTATAGTCGTTACACAAAAACATTATTTTGCTGAAGAGTATGCAGCGTTGACCCAAAAGAAACGACTCTCACCTAGTAGCCAACTCTTACCTTTTAACCCTTTCATTGACGGGAAAGGTTTGCTTAGATCAAACGGTCGGTTAGTTCAATCACCTGCTCTTACCTATAATGAACGTCATCCAATTTTAATTCCATATGATTCTCGGTTTGCACTTTTATTTGTCGAATTCGTTCATAAAGTAACAATGCACGGCGGTAATCAATTAATGATTCGCGTAATTCGTTCCGAATTTTGGATATTTCGTTTAAAGCAGTTAGTTAAAAAAGTTATCCATAACTGTCGAACTTGTGCTCTCCATCAGCATAAAACCCAGACACAAATTATGGCATCTCTTCCTCCAGAGCGCACTATGTTATCTAGACCCTTTCGAAATACAGGGGTAGATTTTGCGGGACCCTTTGGCATAAAAAGCATTACAGCTCGCGCCTGTCTGATTACCAAAGGATATGTCTGCATATTTGTTTGTTTTGCAACTCGAGCAATACACTTAGAAGCAACTAGTGATTTATCGACCCAATCTTTCATAGCCGCTTTAGATCGTTTTATAGGCAGACGAGGGTGTCCGGAGAAAATATTCTCGGATAACGGTAAAAATTTTGTAGGCGCCGCCGAACTTATAAAAAAGGATAGGATCGCATTTATGAAATCAATACAAGACACTACAGTACAACGACATGTACATCAGAACTTAGAATGGAAGTTTATTCCGCCAGGTGCTCCTCACATGGGAGGTTTGTGGGAGGCTGGAGTTAAATCATTCAAGACTCACCTTCGAAAAACTATGCCAAAAATGAATTTCACCTTTGAAGAACTATCCACTATTTTAGCTCGTATAGAAGCTTGTCTTAATTCAAGACCCATTAATCCTGTTAGCGATGACCCTTCTAGTTTAGAACCCTTGACCCCTGGCCATTTTCTAGTGGGTTCACCATTACTAGCCCCTGCAGAACCCGATGTTTCTGAGGATGACATAACATTATCGAACAGGTGGAAGCGATTAAAGATTATTTCACAAATCTTTTGTCAAAGATGGAAATCGGAATATTTGAATGAGTTACATCGTAGATACAAATGGAAATACCCGCAACAAAATATTGTCGTAAATGATTTGGTGATTGTAAAAGACAATCGATTAGCTCCAAATGAGTGGAGACTTGGAAGAGTTGATAAAACTTATGAAGGGATTGATAAAAATGTCCGGGTGGTAGATGTTAGAACTTCGACTGGGGTGATTAGTCGACCTATCACGAAAATCGTAAAGTTATTTTCGGACTGACTAGCATATCGTAAATTCATGAAAAAACACGGTACTCACATAACTTTCGTTGCAGATATGTCAGGAGTACTCCCACAAAGAGACCCATCCCCACCTGGACCCAGCAGACCTGCCCGTCACAACCGCCATAGCAATGACCCACGTTACCGCCCTTCTCATTGGCAATTTGCTTGTGGGCTTTGTCAAGATGACCACCCACTGAGAAATTGTCATCGTTTCCGCCAGCAGACCCCATACCAACGATACGAGACCGTAGAGCGACGTAGCTATTGTCGCAACTGCCTGGCACGCAGCCACCTAGCTCCAGACTGTCCAGTCCTCACGGCGTGCAGGGAGTGTAACTTGCGTCACCATACAATGCTGCATGGGGCTCCTCAACTGAGGGAAACATTTGGGCGCTACACACCCCCTCCAGTGGAATTGCCTTACCACCGATCATCGGTGTTTATACCAACGGCGCAAGTTTATATGGCAGGTGAAAACTCCGAGGACTGGGCCAGTGTCAGGGTGTTGCTGTGTCAGGCAGCTACATCAACAAGAGTTGCGGCCTCCACAATCACGAGACTTGGCATTCCAACCACCGAAAGAAATGGACACAGGTTTGCAAGTATTCGGTTGCGATGCCGGACTTATGGTAGTCGGCTCGTTTATCGACTAAAGGCCTTAGTGACACGGGACCTGCCACGAAGACCCTACTCTGACCCAATAATAGAAGATCCCACCGTCGCTATGGAAGCCCGACCTCTTGCTGATATCGATCCAAGGGGCAATGAATCAATCGATGTAGAAATTGGTGCTGGTCCATATGCCTACCTCAGGAGAGACGGAGTTGTCGAAACCGGCTTAGGACGTGTCTTCGCCCAGCTGACCGATTGGGGATACGTGTTTGTGGGACCAGTGAGTAGTTCGTCACAGGAAACGAGATGAAGAGGTAAGGTAAACTACACTCTTTCGCGGGGGGCAGAATGTTCAAAGTTTCTTTGAACCCGTTTTGACATACTGTGCGTAGCGGCACAAATAATTTTTAATCGTTGTGTCCTTTTGCTTTTCTATTTGTTTACCTGGAAAGTTTGCCCTTTGATCGATGCTTGTAGCTTTGTCGCTGAGCTTTGTTTATGCTGCTAAGCATCACTCAAAAGGGCAACGACCAGTCTTGAACCGACCGTGAAATTGAAAAGAAGTGCGAATTCGTCTGCCCCCGCGAAAGTTAACGTAGTGATAAAAGTTGAACATTAATTTGAAATAATATTAAAATATAAATAAAACCATAGACAATTACAAGTGAACATATTAAAAGCACAATTATTTACAGGTACAAACAGTGAACAAATAGTGACACAAACAAAAACCCATCGACTCCTCAACCCATAGAAACCCAAACATACAACATAAAAGTGCATCAGAGAAAAAAAAAAATCACAACACCAAACATACCTTGTACATAACATGTTTAAATATTTTGCCTTAAATCTATATTGCACAATAATGTAATGTAAATTATATACTGAATTTTAACTTAAAACTATATTGCACAAACTAATTGAATATTGCACTTGAATTTGAAACTCGCCCGTAATTACACCATTTCCTTAAAGCTAACTTAAATCTATCTTGTTTTGTAAATAATTTCTAAATCTATTTGTAAAACTTAAATGCTATTTAAAACTTAAAACTAATCATAAATAATGAATTTAACTCATTACACATTTAAAAATTAAAATAAATAAATTTGTTTGAATTTGAATTTAAAACCTAATTTCTCTAAGTGTCATTATTTCGAAAGGCAAAATTTTCCTTTTCAGCATTTATTAGTTCAATCCCAAACAGGATCAATAAAATTAAAATTACACACAAAGAAAATTTCATTAAAATTGAGCCAACGAATTGAGCCATTGATATAACGAAACATTTTCATTAAGACAATGAAATTATTCGTTAATAGTACGAAACATTACGTTGATTAACATTCGATTCGTTGATTAACAGATTCGTTACAATAACGAAAAATTTCGTTGTATTAACGAATTTGTTTCATTGGCTCACTTTTAATGACACATTTCGTTAATATAACGAAACTTTTTCTATCAGTGTAGGATACAGATCTCTTTTCCCGGTGTATTAATAAAGTTTTTACGAACAAACAAATGCCAGTTTAAAAATCCAATTTTTTTGACTTCAAAGTAAAAAATGTTTTCTTAATTCCAAAGAAACTTTAAACCAGGGATCCGGAGCGGAGCGGAGCGGAGCAAGCCCTTTTTTTGCCGGAGCGGGAGCGGAGCGGGAGCGGCATTTCTAAAATCCGGAGCGGAGCGGGAGCGGAGCGGTTTCCAAATGAAAAACCGCTCCGCTCCGAATAAAATATTACTTGAATGAAATGTGTAACTTTGAAATTACACTGTGTAGGTAATTTCAAATTTAGCTAGTACTTAGCGTAGTGTGAGTAAACGTTTAAAATGTACGATATGTATTTTTGTACGTACGTACATTGGGGAAAACACAACGTGTTTTTTAGTAATTGTTTTCAAAAACGGCAAATGTCAAAATATATATCTAGTATGTGTTGTAAAAGTAACAACAGTACTTTCGATCAATTTCATCCCGTATTACTACAAAGATGATTGTAATGAACGTCAAATAAATGCAATTAAACGATCTTATTTATATTTAATTTTTTAGTTTTCTACACTGAAAAAAATATTGTCGTGAAGTCAAAGATTCCATGTCTTTAGAATAAGAATGCAAATTTTGCTTAACATGGAAGACGCATTTCTCTAAAATAAAGTTTTTTATACCCATCACCATAGAATGGTGACGGGGGTATAATAAGTTTGTCATTCCGTTTGTAACACATCGAAATATCGATTTCCGACTATATAAAGTATATATATTCTTGATCAGGGAGAAATTCTAAGACGATATAACGATGTCCGTCTGTCTGTCTGTCTGTCTGTTGTAATCACGCTACAGTCTTCAATAATGAAGCAATCGTGCTGAAATTTTGCACAACCTCGTCTTTTGTCTGCAGGCAGGTCAAGTTCGAAGATGGGTTATATCGGTCCAGGTATTGATATAGTCCCCATATAAACCGACCTCCCGATTTGGGGCCTTGGGCTTATAGAAATCGTATTTTTTATCCAATTTGCCTGAAATTTGAAATCTGGAGGTATTTTATGACCGTAAAGAGGTGTGCCAAAAATGGTGAGTATCGGTCCATGTTTTGGTATAGCCCCCATATAGACCGATCTCCCGATTTTACTTCTTGGGCTTATAGAAACCGCAGTTTTTATTCAATTTACCTGAAATTGGAAATCTAGAGGTATTGTAGCACCACAAATACGTGTGCCAAAAATTGTAAGTATCGGTCCATATTTTGGTATAGCCCCCATATAGACCGATCTCCCGATTTTACTTCTTGGGCTTATAGAAACCGCAGTTTTTATTCAATTTACCTGAAATTGGAAATCTAGAGGTATTGTAGGACCACAAATACGTGTGCCAAAAATGGTGAGTATCGGTCTATGTTTTGGTATGGTCCCCATATAAAACGACCTCCCGATTTGGGGTCTTGGGCTTATAGAAAGCGTATTTTTTATCCAATTTGTCTGAAATTGGAAATCTAGGGGTATTTTCGGACCATAAAGAGGTGTGCTGAAAATGGTGAGTATCGGTCCATATTTTGGTATAGCCCCCATATAGACCGATTTCCCGATTTTACTTCTTGGGCTTCTAGAATCCGAAGTTTTTATCCTATTTGCCTGAAATTGGAAATCTAGAGGTATTTTCGGGTCATAAAGAGGTGTGCCGAAAACGGTGAGTAGCGGTCCATGTTTTAGTATAGCCCCCATAAGAACGATCTCCCGATTTAACTTCTTGGGTTTCTAGAAACCGTAATTTTTATCTGATTTGCCTGAAATTGTAAATATTCTGATATTTTAGGCTCGGTCCATTTGGTAATGCCTCCATATAGACCGACTTCACTTGAATTGCTTGAAGCTCAATGTAAAATTTCCAGATTTTACTTCTACATATTTAAGATTTCAAATCAAGACGTTATTTTATAATTTTCTTGCACACTTACAAGAGATGTTAATGATTCCTCTAAAACTCAAACAAAAATGGTTCTTATAAATCCAGAATCTGATATAGTCCTCATAGGTGAAATCTTTAAATTTATCTTCGGGAAGTGTCCTCAAGTCCTCAAGCCCTCCTAAAATTTCAAAGGAAACCCTAATATTTGGTTCATGGTGGTGGGTATTTAAGGTTCGGCCCGGCCGAACTTAGTGCTGTATATACTTGTTTTCTTGTCCAAAAGACAATAAACTTTTGAATGAAGTTGTAATGTCCTTATAATTAAGTGATTTTACTTAAAAATGTGTATCATAACATGAAAGATAAAATTTTTGGCTTTAATAATAAAGAAAAATTCTTTAAAATTAATAAAATTGTCTTTAAATTTGTTTCCTTTTTGCATCTTGCCTACAAAGCAAAAAATCGTTAAAAAATAAGACATGTTTTTCAACACTTTATTTTAAAGACGCTTTTTACTTGAAACATAGCATAATTTCTACTGGAAGTCGAGTCTTAATATGGAAAAAAAAATAACTCGTTAACTCGTTTTTAAAGGATTTTGATAACAACTGACGAAAAAAATCTAAAAACATGAAAAATTAACATTTGCTTCCTAGAATGCTTCCTTTAATGAAGACAAAATGGATTTAATATTTCTGAAAAAATCTTCAAAATTAATAAAATATTTCAACACATTGTTTTAAAGTCATTATACCCTAAACCACATAGTGGTTAGGGTACACTGAAAAAAATATTGTCGTGAGGTCAAAGATTTCATGTCTTTAAAATACGAATACAAATTTTGCTTAGCATAGAAGACGCATTGCTCTAAAATAAAGTTATTTTCCTTGTCCAAAAGTCGATAAACTTTTCAATGAAGTCGTATTGTCCTTATAATTAAGTGATTTGACTTAAAAATAGGTATCTTAACATGAAAGAAAAAATTTATAGGCTAAGGTCAACTTGACTTTAATAATTCAGAAAAATTCTTTAAATTTAATGAAATTGTCTTTAAATTTGTTGTCTTTTTGCATCTTGACTACAAAGCAAAAAATCGTTCAAATATAGGACATGCTTTTCAAAACTTTATTTTAAAGAAGTTTTTTACTTCAAACATAGCATAATTTCTACTGGAAGTCGAGTCCTAATTTGGAAAATAAAATTGCCGTTAACTCGTTTTTAAAGGACTTTGATAGCATATGAAGAAAAAAAGCTGAGAAAGCGAAAAATTAAAATTTGCTTCCTAGAAGCAAGTACACAAAACCTAAATATAAAAGAGAATTGTGTCTTAAAAGTATCCTTACTTGTATTCTCCGCTTCTTTGGCTCGGAATCAATACCAAAGTTTTTAAAGTAAAGACAAAATCTTTGGAACCGAGTATGCTTTTTTTCAGTGTATAACAAGTTTGATCTGCCAAAAAATGTGCCTACAAGAAATATTGATTTTAGACCCCATAAAATATATACCGATCGACTCAGAATCACCTCCTGAGTCGATCTAGCGCTTGGCGTCCGTCCGTCCATCCGTCCGTCTGTCCATGTATTTGTTGTTCACAGGATTTCGGTCGCAATTATTAACCGATTTTGATGAAATTTGGTACAGGGAGTTTTTTTGGGCACAAGGACGAACGTTACTGAATTTGGAAGAAATCGGATCAAATTTAGATATAGCTCCCATATATATGTATTGCCCGATTTCGACAAATGGGGTCACGTTGCACTTTTTTTACTAACCGATCGTCGTCAAATTTAGCAAAAAATAATCTTCTGTATCACCCTTTAGGTCTGAAAATTTCATCGAAATCGGTGCAGATTTAGATATAGGTCCCATATATATGTATCGCCCGATTTTGTCAAATTAGGTCATAAAACCCTTATTTATCAACCGATCTTACTCAAAGTTGGCGAAATGTAATCTTCTATAGCACTAACTATATGTGCAAAAAATCATCGAAATCGGTTCAGATTTAGCTATAGCTCCCATATATGTACCGCCCGATTTTTCTAAATAAAATAAAACTCAATTGAACAAATAATACAATGTTTGTACTATAATTTTCTCGAAGAGGAGCGGAGCGGAGCGGAGCGTGGAGCGGAGCGTGGAGCGGAGCGTGGAGCGGAGCGTGGAGCGGAGCGGAGCGATTTTTTTTTTCTCGGAGCGGAGCGAGGAGCGGAGCGGTTTTTTTTTCTCCGGAGCGGGAGCGGAGCGGAGCGAAAAAAATGGACCGCTCCGGATCCCTGCTTTAAACCAAAGATGCTAAATCCTCAATTTATTGAAGCAATGATTATACATTTTATTTTAATTAAAATTTCATTATTTTAGAGAAATTTGTCCTTAAAGTTTTGTAAATTGTGCATCCTAAAATTTAGATTGCGCAATCTTTAATATCACGGAAATATTGTTTTCAGTGTAGGAATTTGGTCAAAATTTAATTTCTATAGAAATGTTTGTCAAACTTTTATTTTTCTAGAAAATTGTATCAATATTTTATTTCTATAGAAAATTAGGTCAAAATTTTATATCTAAATAAAATTTTATCAAAATTTAATTTCTTTAAAAATATTTGTCAATATTTTATTTCCAAAGAAAATTTTGGCAAAATTTTATTTCCAAAGAAAATTTTGTCAAAAAAATTTTTTTGTTGTTTTTTTGATTTCAGCTTAACCATGCATTGACTTAACTACAAGTGTAGCTTAAGCAACAGAGGAAAAGAATGTTTGTCAAATTTATTTGGGCATGAGCCGGCTATCATGTACAACCTTTTTTCGGAAGGTTCAAGTGTGGTTCATTGTTGGGTTTAATGAACTGCCTGAATTTATTCTGATAATTGGTTGATAGTTTTGCGGCAAGTAGAGGATGCTGATGAGGAATGTGGTAATTCCGAAACGTGCGTCCATCCAACCATCTTGCAGTCTATAGGGCTTTGCCCAAATAAATTTGACAAACATTCTTTTTCTCTGTTGGTTAAGCTACACTTGTAGTTTAGTCAATGCATGGTTAAGCTGAAATCAAAAAACAACAACAACGATTAAATACCAAAACCAACAATAACAAAACAAACAAAAAATTATAGAACATTTTTTCAAAATTTTATTTCTATAGAATTTTTTTTTTAATTTTATTTCTATAGATATTTTTATCAAAATTTTATTTCTATAGATATTTTTATCAAAATTTTATTTCTATAGAAAATTTTCTCAAAATTTTATTTATATAGAATATTTTATCAAAATTTATATTTATACACAATTTTTTAAAATTTTGATCAAATTTTAAAAAATATTGTCAATATTTTGTATCTATAGAAAATTTTGTCAACATTTTATATCTATAGAAAATTTAGTCAAAATTTTATATCTATAGAAAATTTTCTCACAATTTGATTTCTATAGAAAATATTGTCAAAATTTTATTTCTATAGAAAATGTTGTCAAAATTTTATTTCTATAAAAAATTTTGACAACATTTTATTTCTCTAGAACATTTTGACAAAATTTTATTTGTATAAAAGATTTTGTCAAAATTTTATTTGTATAGAAGATTTTGTCAATTTTTTTTTTGAAATTTCGTCAAAATTTTATTTCTCTAGAACATTTTGTAAAAATTTTATTTCTATAGAAAATTCTGTCAAAATTTTATGTCTATAGAAAATTTTGTCAAAATTTTATGTCTATAGAAAATTTTGTCAAAATTTTTTATCTATAGACAACATTTTATTTCTCTAGAACATTTTGACAAAATTTTATTGGTATAGAAGATTTTGTCAAAATTTTATTTGTATAGAAGATTTTGTCAAAAAAAAATTTTTTTTTTTTTGAAATTTCGTCAAAATTTTATTTCTATAGAAAATTTTGTAAAAATTTTTTTTCTATAGAAAATTCTGTCAAAATTTTATTGCTCTAGAAAATTTTGTCAAAGTTTTATTTTTATTCAAAATTTTATTTCTCTAGAAAATTTTGTCAAAATTTTATTTCTATAGAAAAGTTGTCAACATTTTATTTCTAGAGGAAATTTGATAATTTTTTTATAAAAAAAATGCATACATTAAAATTCGTTTTTTATTATTTGTGAACATCTGCATTATGAATTCTTTATACATTCACTCAGTATAGAGAAAAAAATATATCATGAAATAAACAAACTCCTTAATCCTTTTAGCAGATTATTTGTCTTTGTTCAAGCTATAAAGAGAATCCTTAATGACAAATTACTTAACAGAATAAAGAACATCTGGGAGGGCATGTAAGAAAATTGGATATACCAGGAAATGGAATGATGTATATCCCTAAAAATTTGCTGGTTTTTAGAATTTCCTACAAATAATAATCGGCTCTTCACTTGTTGTCACTTAGTCGTGGAAACTCATCCATTATCAAATATTTCAAAACAATTGAGAGAAAACAAAAGCAATTTATTATTTCGGTCAGGATCAAGGATTTTTCCATCAAAATTTTTGTTTTTTGTTGTCATGTTACCGCTAAAACTAGAGAAATAAATCAAAATTGTTTTTTTTTTTATTTAACACGAAATTATTCTCAAGTCTAATAGAGTTGTGATGACTTTGTTACTGTTTTATTCTTTAGCACTACAATTCCATACCATTCGATTCGTTTCGAATCGTTTGTTTTAGCAATGAATTGTAGTAATTATTTAGGGCATATCAGAGAATGGGGAAAGGAAGTGTGCTGAGGGGGACAGACAAATCAATTTAGAGCTAGGGCACGTGCTTGTCATTAGGACACGTACGTATTTTCATTTCATTGCCCATGAAGAAATGGCAAATGTTAGGAATTAGAAATCCCTTTGTCTTCATGCTAGTAAAATTGCTCATGGCTTTCGTTAGGATTTCTTGTAAGGCTGATTTTTTTCTTTTCTTTTTTTGCGTTTATTACCATTGAATGTTGTGTCATTAATGAAATATGAGTTCCGCAGCACGCGTATCACTTTGTTCCGTAGTAGCAATTTTGTTTACATTTTCCAGAGGCAAAGAAATCAAATCAGTAACTAAACCTTAGTGAATATTTTTGTTATGAGGATATAAGGATTCAAGGACTCTTGCTTTTGATAAACCAAAATACCTTTGCGTTTCTGTTTATTTTATCAAAAGTTAAACTGCTGATATATCTATGAAGTTTTTACATGTCAATGATGACATTATGTTGTCTATGTCTATCGCAAGGTTAATAGATTCTCTAACAGGGGTGTATGACCCCTGACTGAATGACTCTTTTTTATGGATGCTTGTAATGATAATGAGCCTGACATCATGGTGCCAGTGTCATATGACAAAGTTGTCGTAATGGAAAAACGGGGTGGTTTTGCATTGACTTACGTTTGCCTGGGCAAATAAGACACCAGATGCTTTTCCTATTACACGAAATATGGGACCTTTGTAATTTGTCATTATAAAGTCAAATTAGTTTTGATTACGTCCCATAATCTCATGATTTATTATTTTCTGATTATGGGGAGAACAAAAAAGTTTCAGGTTACATGCTGGAAATGATTTTTTGTAAATGCTCATAACTGTTAGGGAATTAAAGAAAATTTTGAAAGATTTTATGGTACAATTTGTGTTGACATTTTGAGACATTTTATTTTATTAAGGCTAAATTTTAGGGATCATAATTTTGAATTTGATTTTAATTTATCATGCAACCAGCATTTTTCATAATTAGTTTAATATAAGAAATATGATAACTATATTACGTAAGTATAAATTCCATAAATTGGAAATAGAACAATTCATTTAGTATATAAAATATATGTTATAAATCTATTGGTAGAAAAACATCGTTATATTAACGACCCAGCAAAAAAAAACCGTCGCCAAAAAAGTAGTGAAAATGTTCTTTTAGGATCCGGAAGTGGTGCAATATTGGTGCAGAAAGAATGAATTTAACATGGGTTTTTCATTGGACGGATGGAAGTGCTTTTAAAGTTGTGCCTTTAGAACAACTTCCATTTTTTTTGCTAGGCAAAAGTGGCTTTAAAATTGAGCCAATGAAACAAATTCGTAAATACAACGAAATTGTTTGTTATTATTACGAATTTTCTATTAAACAAAGTAACATTTCAAAGGGTGTGAAGATAAATTCGCGAGTTAAATTCGTGGTTTGTGTCTCGGCTAAGCAAAAATTCAAATTTGTAGAACGAATTTAACCCTGGAAAGTCATCCTTATTTTTTGTACACTAACGTCATCCTTCGTCATTTTGACTACGCCTTATTTCAGGACGCTATAATTTGCATCGTGATCAAAAATAAGGACCAAAATTGAATTTATTTCCTTATTCAATTTGTTTTTAATTAGTATAAGACAAAACTTCATAAAATGATTGTATTGGTATAACTTAAATTTATCATTTCCTAATCGACCAAAATGCGTTTTGAATCGAAAATGAAATTACGCGTCGTCATTTTGACGAGGGATGACTGACTATAGAAATAAAATTTGGACAAAATTTTCTATAGAAATAAAATTTTGACAAGATTTTCTATAGAAATAAAATTGTGCCAAAATTTTCTATAGAAATAAAATTGTGACAAAATTTTCTATGGAAATAAAATGTTAACAAAATTTTTGATAGACATAAAATTTTGCCAAACTTTCTAAAAAACAAAATTTTGACAAAATTGTCAATAGAAATAAAATTTTGACAAAATTTTCTATAGAAATAAAACTTTGAGATAATTTTCTATTGTAATAAAATTTTGACAATAATTTCTATAGAAATAAAATTTTGAAAAAATTTTTTATAGAAATATACGAACTTAACTTAACTCCAAAAGACAATTTTATCTCAAAAAGAAGCGATTCATTTCACGTACACACGAAGAAAATTTCATTAAACTCGCCCCAATGAATTTTTTTCATTACCACAACGAAAAATTTTAGAGAATGAAATTTGTCATTATTAGTGTGAAATCTCTAGTTATTAAATTATCTGTAGAAATAAAATTTTGACAAAATTTTCTATAGAAATAAAATCAACCAACCAAAACCAACAATACAAAACGAATGAAAAAAGAGGAAGCACGCTCAAAATAAACCCAGCCAATTGCACTCAAATCGATGATTTCAAGGTGGCAAAGGAAAGGAGATATGTTTGTACGAATTTATTTCGGCATAAGCCGGCTATCATGTAAAACCTTTTTTCGGAAGGTTCAAGTGTGGTTCATTGTTGGGTTTAATGAACTGCCTGAATTTATTCTGATAATTAGTTGATAGTTTTACTACAAGTAGAGGGTGCTGAGGATGAGGAATGTGGTAATTCCGAAACGTGCGTCCATCTAACCATCTTGCGGTCTATAGGGCTTTGCCCAAATAAATTTGACAAACATTCTTTTCCTCTGTTGGTTAAGCTACACTTGTAGTTTAGTCAATGCATGGTTCTAAGCTGAAATCAAAAACAACAACAATGATTAAAGAACATAACCAACAATAACAAAACAAAACGAATGAACTAAAATGTTGGCAAAATTTTCTATTAAAAGTAAAATATTAACAAAAGTTTCTATAGAAATAAAATTTTGAGAAAATTTTCTGTAGAAATAAAATTTTGACAAAATTTTCTATAGAAATAAAATTTTGACAATATTTTTCATAAAATTAAAATAATGACAAAATTTTCTATAGAAAAAAACGTTAAAATTTTTTATTGAAATACATTTGACTAAATGAAGGTTAGTCAATGCATGGTTTTAAGCTGAAATCAAAAACAAACAAGAAATAAAATTTGGGCAAAATTTTCTATGGAAATAAAATTTTGTGAAAGTTTTCTAAAGGAATAAAATTTTGACAAAATTTTCTATGGAAATAAAATTTCAACAAAATTTTCTATTAAAATTAAATTTTGATAAAAAAATTACTATTTGTGATGACAAAATTTTTGATAAAAAAATTGACAAAATTGTCTATAGAAATAAAATTTTGACAAAATTATCTATAGAAATAAAATTTGGACAAAATTTTCTATAGAAATAAAATTTTGACAAATTTTCTATAGAAATAAAATTGTGTTAAAATTTTCTATAGAAATAAAATTGTGACAAAATTTTCTATGGAAATAAAATTTTAACAAAATTTTTGATAGACATAAAATTTTGCCAATCTTTCTAAAAAACAAAATTTTGACAAAATTGTCAATAGAAATAAAATTTTGACAAAATTTTCTATAGAAATAAAACTTTGAGATAATTTTCTATTGTAATAAAATTTTGACAATAATTTCTATAGAAATAAAATTTTGAAAAAATTTTTTATAGAAATATAATTTTGAAAAATTTGATATAGAAATAAGACTTTGACAAAATTCTATATAGAAATAGAATTTTGACAAAACTTTCTATTGAAGTAAAATTTTGAAAGACTTTTCTATAGAAATAAAATTTTGAAAGAATTTTCTATAGAAATAAAATTTTGAAAAAATTTTCTATAGAAAAAAAATATGCCAAAATTTTCTATAGAAATAAAAGTTTGCCAGAATTTTCTATAAAAATAAAAGTTTGCCAAAATTTTCTATAGAAATAAAATTTTAACAAAATGTTCTATAGAAATAAAATGTTAACAAAATTTTGACAACATTTTCTATAGAAATAAAATTTTGACAAAATTTTCTATCGAAATTCAATGGAAAAAAAATTATGCAAAATAAGATTTTTTTGTTTTGTAGTCTTTTTGGTAAAATTTTCCCCAAATTTTGCTATATTATTTTTGACTCGAGTGGCAACCGATTTTATTATTTCCGGGAAAAACATCTGCCGCAAAGTTGATGTCTGAGGTCCTTTCACTTCGACTTTCTGGAGAAGGGTGAAACTATCACAGGACTGTATTTTGCCGATTTGAAATAAAATTTTCTATAGAAATAAAATTTTGAAAAAAGTTTCTATAGAAATAAAATTTTGCTAAAATTTTCCAAAATTTTTTTGATAAAAATTTACTACAGAAAATTTGGACAACATTTTCTATAGAAATAAAATTTTGACAAAATTTTCTATAGAAATAAATTTTGGCAAAATTTTCTATAGAAATAAAACAACATTTTCCATGGAAATATTTATTTATTTATTTATTGTTTATTTTAATCATACAGTAAATGTATGATAAAACAAGTAAGGAAAGTCTAAAGTCGGGCGGAGCCGACTATATTATACCCTGCACCACTTTGTAGATCTAAATTTTCGATACCATATCACATCCGTCAAATGTGTTGGGGGCTATATATAAAGGTTTGTCCTAAATACATACATTTAAATACCACTCGATCTGGAAGAATTTGATAGACTTCTACAAAATCTATAGACTCAAAATTTAAGTCGGCTAATGCAATAGGGTGGAACACAATGTTAGTAAAAAAATATGGGAAACGTTTAAATCTGAAGCAATTTTAAGAAAACTTCGAAAAAGTTTATTTATGATTTATCGCTCGATATATATGTATTAGAAGTTTAGGAAAATTAGAGTCATTTTTACAACTTTTCGACTAAGCAGCGGCGATTTTACAAGGAAAATGTTGGTATTTTGACCATTTTTGTCGAAATTAAAAAAAAACATATATATGGGAGCTATATCTAAATCTGAACCGTTTTCAACCAAATTTGTCACGCATAGCAACAATGCTAATTCTACTCCCTGTGCAAAATTTCAACTAAATCAGAGTTAAAAATTGGCCTCTGTGGTCATATGAGTGTAAATCGGGCGAAAGCTATATATGGGAGATATATCTAAATCTGAACCGATTTCAACCAAATTTGGCACGCATAGCTACAATGCTAATTCTACTCCCTGTGCAAAATTTCAACTAAATCGGACCAAAAAATTGGCCTCTGTGGTCATATGAGTGTAAATCGGGCGAAAGCTATATATGGGAGCTATATCTAAATCTGAACCGATTTCAACCAAATTTGGCACGCATAGCTACAATGCTAATTATACTCCCTGTGCAAAATTTCAACTAAATCGGAGCAAAAAATTGGTCTCTGTGGTCATATGAGTGTAAATCGGGCGAAAGCTATATATGGGAGCTATATCTAAATCTGAACCGATTTGGCTGATATTCTGCAAGTTTTTCGAGACTCATAAAATATTCGGATGTACGGAATTTGAGGAAGATCGGTTGATATACACGCCAATTATGACCAGATCGGTGAAAAATATATATGGCAGCTATATCTAAATCTGAACCGATTTTTTCCAAAATCAATAGGGATCGTCTTTGAGCCGAAACAGGACCCTATACCAAATTTTAGGACAATCGGACTAAAACTGCGAGCTGTACCTTGCACACAAAAATACATCAACAGACAGACAGACAGACGGACAGACAGACAGACGGACAGATAGACAGACAGACAGACAGACGGACATCGCTAAATCGACTCAGAATTTAATTCTAAGACTATCGGTATACTAAATGATGGGTCTCAGACTTTTCCTTCTTGGCGTTACATACAAATGCACAAACTTATTATACCCTGTACCACAGTAGTGGTGAAGGGTATAAAAAGGGAAAAGTAGCATTGGCTGCTAAGGCCATCAGCTATTTCTATGGAAATAAAATTTTAACAAAATTTTCTATTAAAATTTAATTTTGATAAAAATTTACTATAGAAATAAAATTTTGACAAAATTTTTGATAGATATAAAATTTTGCCAATTTTACTATAAAAACAAATTTTTTACAAAATTGTCAATAGAAATAAAATTTAGACAAAATTTTTTATAGAAATAAAACTTTGAGAAAATTTTCTATTGTAATAAAATTTTGACAATATTTTCTATAGAAATAGAAATATAATTTTGAAAAAATTTATACAGAAATAAGACTTTGACAAAATTTTATATAGAAATAAGATTTTTATGGAAATAAAATTTTGACAAAGCTTTCTATTGAAGTAAAATTTTGAAAGAATTTTGTATAGAAATAACATTTTGAAAGAATTTTCTATAGAAATAACATTTTGAAAGAATTTTCTATAGAAATAAAATTTTGAAAAAATTTTCTATAGAAAAAAAATTTGCCAAAATTTTCTATAGAAATAAAAGTTTGCCAAAATTTTCTGTAAAAATAAAATTTTGACAAAATTTTCTATAGAAATAAAATTTTAACAAATTTTCTATAGAAATAAAATTTTAACAAATTTTCTATGGATATTCAATGGAAATAAAATTATGCAAAATAAGATTTTTATGTTTTGTAGTTTTTTGATAAAAATTATCCTGCCAGAATATATTTATGTATATTTTACCAGCAAAGCCAGGTTGTAGTGATGTAGTGATGATTAAAAGTAGTGATGTACCATAAAAAAAATTGAGCGAGGAAATATTTATTTATATATGAATATTAAAAATTTACAATTTATTTTTGTCAATTTTGCTTAAAAAGTTGATACCAATGTTGCCCATTTTTGGACATTTTTTGGACTTTTATTGTGATAATTTTTTTGGATTAAAATGGAATTAAAATTAATAAATTTTAGACCATCAAATATTTATCGATATATGAATATAAAAAATACGATTTAATTTACCATTGTGCATAAAGAGCTGATACCACACAAAAATATTGTTTGTATTTTATTACGAAATTAATTAATTCAATTTATTTTTTAATTGAATTTTTTTAAAAAATGATAGTATAAACCATCATCGTAAATTAAAATATTAATTGGTTCAATTAAAAAATTTAATTGATATAATTAATTTTGTGATTAATTTTTGTTTTAATTTGTTGAACCAATTCTATTATTAATTGAATATTTTTTAAAATTCGATTAAAATTTTAATCGGAATAATTTTTGCTATATTTTTTCTGTGTTTTTGAATATACTAAAATAGCGAAATAAATGTAGTGGGATAAATATTTTTTTGCTCACTCTCGCATTTTACTTTATTTGATGGTAAGCACTTCAGGTAGAAGCATTTTGCGAAATACTAAAATTGCCAAATGGTCATAGTTGATTTGGCTAAAGATACCAAAACCCTACTAAACCCATAGTATCGATAAAAAAAATCATGTTTTTAAAGGCAACATTGCATTCTCTTTGTGTATGCTTTAATAATAAAAGTTACACGTGCAACTTTTGTTTTCAAATATCTTTTGACTTGGGTTCTTAGTCATAAACAAATTAGTTTTATTAAAATTCGTGATTAATGAATGGCTTAAAAAATGCAAAAAACAAACCGTTAATAGTCTAGCAAAGTGTGTATAATGGTGGTGTGCTATATTTTTGTATTAATGTTTAATTTATTAATAATTATACATTTTCATAGGCTTTTCTGCTTTGGACTAATTATAAAATGATTAATGAATCAAAATACTAAAATAGTGATTCATATTAAAAATAATACAAAATTTTGAATATATAATTCAGTCATGTCAAATCAAATTTACAATCAATTTAAATAGTAAATTATGGAAAACCTAATAAACTCGTCTTTTATGAATCAATACCCACACTTTTTTTTATTAACATTAAGCTTAATCACTAATTATTGAATACAGTTTATTTACTGTGTAATATCGTCTCGAGCGAAGACAACGGATAATCTCTTAAATACAATGACTAATCCCAAAAGTGACCATTTTTTTAAGACAATATCGCAACAGCCTGCTGTGTTCGGTGATTAATCGCTGCTTGCTATGAACTTTGTTTTAACACGTAATTCTCTTGGTCTTTGTTTTCATGAGGACTTTATATATTTTTTTCAACATTTGTAACCTTATTATCTTTCTTTAAAAAAATGTAGCAGTTTTTTCATAAACATATGGACAATTAAAAAATAAATCGTTGGTTTTATCGTTGTTATAAAAGCGAATTTTTTTTGCACACTAAAGAAAAGAAAACTAAAAAAAACTTCATTAGGCCATAAGCTAGAAAATTTTAAAATTAAAAAAAAAAACAAGTAAGGAAAGTCTAAAGTCGGGCGGGGCCGACTATATTATACCCTGCACCACTTTGTACATCTAAATTTTCGAAACCCTATCACATCCATCAAATGTGTTGGGGGCTATATATAAAGGTTTATCTCAAATACATACATGTAAATATCACTCGATCTGGACAGAATTTGATAGACTTCTACAAAATCTATAGACTCAAAATTAATGTCGGCTAATGCACTAGGGTGGAACATAATGTTAATAAAAAATATGGGAAACATTTAAATCTGAAGCAATTTTAAGGAAACCAAAAGTTTATTTATGATATTTCGCTCGATATATATGTATTAGAAGTTTAGGAAAATTAGAGTCATTTTTACAACTTTTCGAGTAAGCAGTGGCGATTTTACAAGGAAAATGTTGGTATATTGATCATTTTTGTCGAAATCAGAAAAACATATATATGGGAGCTATATCTAAATCTGAACCGTTTTCAACCAAATTTGTCACGCATAGCAACAATGCTAATTCTACTCCCTGTGCAAAATTTCAACTAAATCGGAGTTAAAAATTGGCCTCTGTGGTCATATGAGTGTAAATCGGGCGAAAGCTATATATGGGAGATATATCTAAATCTGAACTGATTTCAACCAAATTTGGCACGCATAGCTACAATGCTAAATCTACTCCCTGTGCAAAATTTCAACCAAATTGGGCCAAAACTCTGGCTATTAGAACCATATTAGTCCATATCGGGCGAAAGATATATATGTGAGCTATATCTAAATTTGAACCAATTTCAATCAAATTTTGCACACTAAACTGCACTACTAATTGTACTCCTAGTGCAAAATTTCAACCAAATTGGGCCAAAACTCTGACTTTTAGGACCATATTAGTCCATATCGGGCGAAAGATATATATTGGAGCTATATCTAAATCTGAACCCATTTCAATCAAATTTTGAACAATTGACTATACTACTATTTGTACTCCTATTTCAAAATTTCAACCAAATTCGGACAAAAATCTGCACGCAGAGAAGGAATATGATCACCTCAAACATGTTTCAAGAACAAAATGTTATTTTTGTATGGTGACCATGTAACATGTTTGTCACTAAAATGTTATTTTATCGTCAAATATAAACTGCTTGCCGAAATCAGATACATGATTTCCGAGAAAATAACATGGTTGCGAAAACCATGTTACATGGTCACCTCCCAAAAATAACATTTTGCTCTTAAAATATGTTTGAGGTGATCATATTCCTTCTCTGAGTGTGGCTTCTGGGGCCATATAAGTCCATATCGGGCGAAAGATATATATGGGAGCTATATCTAAATCTGAACCGATTTCAGTCAAATTTTGCACGCTTGACTATACGACTAAGTGTTATGTTTGTACAAAATTTCAAGCAAATCGGTATAAAACTCTGGCTCCTGGGTCCATATTGGTGCAAATCGGGCGAAAGATATATATGGGAGCTATATCTAAATCTGAACCGATTTCTTCCAAAATCAATAAGGTTCTATTCTGACCCAAATTATGAAAATGTGCCAAATTTGAAGGCGATTGGACTTAAATTGCGACCTAGACTTTGATCACAAAAATGTGTTCACAGACAGACGGACGGACGGACGGACGGGCAGACGGACATGGTTATATCGACTCAGGGACCAACCCTGAGCATTATTGCCAAAAACACCATGTGTCTATCTCGTCTCCTTCTGGGTGTTACAAACATATGCACTAACTTATAATACCCTGTTCCACAGTGTGGCGCAGGATATAAAAACATAAGTAAATGTAATTTTTACGGGGATATTGTTGATTGCTTTTTTTATTAAGCTATGTTGAAAATATATATTTTTTTTAAATAGTTAAGACATAGGTTCCAATGGAAGGTTGCACAATTTATGACTTAGATACAAAAATATTTTTTTATTTTATTTATTTTTTTTTTATTATTATATTATTGTAATAAAAATATTAAAAACTATAAATATGATTAAACATAAATAACAGTTAGTTATTCCATTTATAACAGAAAAATGCCGCCTTACAATTTTTATATTATTACAAAAAAATCAACATTTCTCTAATGGTAACCACCGTGGTACAATGGTTAGCATGCCCGCCTTGCATACACAAAGTCGCGGGTTCGATTCCTGCTTCGACCGAACACCAAAAAGTTTTTCAGCGGTGGATTATCCCACCTCAGTAATACTGGTGACATTTCTGAGGGTTTCAAAGCTTCTCCAAGTGGTTTCACTGCAATGTGGAATGCCGTTCGGACTCGGCTATAAAAAGGAGGTCCCTTGTCATTGAGCTTAACATGGAATCGGGCAGCACTAAGTGATAAGAGAGAAGTTCACCACTGTGGTATCACAATGGACTGAATAGTCTAAGTGAGCCTGACAAATCGGGCTGCCACCGAACTTAACCTAACCTATCATTTCTCTAATACAAATAGTTTTAAAGAAAATTAAAAAAACATAACATTCAGTTTGGGTAATAAACAAAATTTTTGTATAAAATATAAAACCGTTATAAATTAAACTTATTTTGTGTTTGTTTCATTATTCCAGGTTGTTACAGACTTTCAAAGAAGGTAGGTACCACTGCTTCAATTTAATAGATAAACAGTGTCCAACTTTTTCAATCGTACCCTTTATATTTGACTATAAAAAAACGGAGGGTTAAGGAAACCTCACCTGAGCAATTTTAAATTAGAACTCCTAAAATATTTTGGTGTTTATTTAATTTTTTTCTTTGAACCTTATTTCATCGACGCCTTATTTCGTGCAAAAAATTTTAGGAGCTTATATTTTGGCGCTGAAATGAGCCCCAAAACCCCGGAGGCCACTATACCTAGCCTAACCTAACACATTTTAATTCACAAAATAGTGAATGAATTTTGACCCTACGAAAATGATACCCAAACTATTAATGAAATAGGAAATAAACCCCACAAAAATTAAAATGGTACCTATTTTCACGCAAATTTGTTTCATAGGCGCGAATCCAAAACACGGGAGCCTGCAACTTAATCGTGCTGCCACTTTAACCTAAATGACATAGAAAATAAACTCTATGAAATTGAATCCCAATATTTCAAATAATAAGTGTGGACGCACTCCGGCTGGGGTTTAAAGCTTTCTCTAACAGACATAGTATACAGTTTGATAATACTTAAATGAAGTAGAAAATAAACCCCATGAAAATAAACCCAAATATTTCAAATCAAAATGGACTCCAATTGTTTTTCTTCAAATTCTGTTTTGTTTTCAAATGGGGCCTATTTTCACTTAAATTAGTTTCTTGGGCGGGAACTCAAGGCGATTAGGGTGAACGTATTTCTCCTATTGATACAGTCCAAAGTAATCTAACTCGATTACAAAGTGATATAAGTGGCCCAACTTCGCATAGGAGTCTGTTTTTTTATACCCTCCACCATAGGATGGGGGTATATTAACTTTGTCATTCCGTTTGTAACACATCGCAAAATTGCTCTAAGACCCCATAAAGTATATATATATTCTGGGTCGTGGTGAAATTCTGAGTCGATCTGAGCATGTCCGCCCGTCCGTCCGTCTGTTGAAATCACGCTAACTTCCGAACGAAACAAGCTATCGACTTGAAACTTGGCACAAGGAGTCGTTATTGATGTAGGTCGGATGGTATTGCAAATGGGCCATATCGGTCCACTTTTACGTATAGCCCCCATATAAACGGACCCCCAAATTTGGCTTGCAGACCCTCTAAGAGAAGCAAATTTCATCCGATCCTGCTGAAATTTGGTACATGGTGTTAGTATATGGTCTCTAACAACCATGCAAAAATTGGTCCATATCGGTCCATAATTACATATAGCCCCCATATAAACAGATCCCCCGATTTGGCTTACGAAGCCTCTAAGAGAACCAAATTTCATCCGATCCTGCTGAAATTTGGTACATGGTGTTAGTATATGGTCTCTAACAACCATGCAAAAATTGGTCCATATCGGTCCATAATTATATATAGCCCCCATATAAACCGATCCCCAGATTTGATCTCCGGAGCCTCTTAAAGGAGCAAAAGTCATCCGACCCGATTGAAATTTGGTACGAGGTGTTAGTATATTGTCTCTAACAACCATGCCAAAAGTGGTCCATATCGGTCCATAATTATATATAGCCCCCATATAAGCCGATCGCCAGATTTGACCTCCGGAGCCTCTTAGAGGAGCAAAATTCATCCGATACGGTTGAAATTTGGTACGTGGTTTTAGTATATGGTCTCTAACAACCATCCAAAAATTGGTCGAAATCGGTCCATAATTATATATAGCCCCCATATAAATTGATCCCCAGATTTGTCCTCCGGAACCTCTTGGAAGAGCTAAATTCATCTGATCCGGTTGAAATTTGGAACAAACACGCAAGAATTGGTCCATATCGGTCCATAATTATATATAGCCCCCATATAAATCGATCCCCAGATTTGTTCTCCGGAGCCTCTTGGAGGAGCAAAATTCATCCGATCCGGTTGAAATTTGCAACGTGGTGTTAGTATAAGGCCGCTTATAACCATGCCATAATTGGTCTATATCGGTATATATTTTTACGTAGACGTTTCCAAATTTCATGTGATCCTAGATATGGGTGTCTATGATTGAAAAATTAGCAGTACAAATTATATATAGCCCCCATATAAATCGATCCCCAGATTTGTCCTCCGGAGCCTCTTGGAGGAGCAAAATTCATCCGATCCGGTTGAAATTTGCAACGTGGTGTTAGTATAAGGCCGCTTATAACCATGCCATAATTGGTCCATATCGGTATATAGTTATATATAGCCGATCCCCAATCATGGTTGCCACTCGAGCCAAAAATAATCTACCAAAATTTTATTTTTATAGAAACATTGTCAAAATGTTAGAAAATCTTGTCAAAATTTTATTTCTATAGAAAATTTTTTTCAAATTTTATTTCTATAGAAAATTGTTTTCAAATTTTATTTCTACAGAAAATGTTTTCCAAATTTTACTTTTATAGAAAATGTTGCCAAAATTTTATTTTGTCAAAATTTTATTTCTATAGAAACTTTAAACTTAATTATATACGCATTTAATCGGCCTTTTTTAGTTTAATATTACGGTGTTAGGAAGTTTTAAGATACCTTGCCATCGGCAAGTGTTACCGCAACCCAAGTAATTCGATTGTGGATGACAGCCTTCAGTAGAAGTTTCTACGCAATCCATGGTGGAGGGTACATAAGCTTCGGCCTGGCCGAACTTACGGCCGTATGTACTTGTTTTTGTTTCAAATTGGTTAAAAACAGTTTAAGACTTCATAAAATGGTACAAATTATTGAAAATTTGTCGAAAAAAATGCTAAATCCAATCTGAATAAATTTTGAATTTTTGAAAATAATTTGATAAAAAGGACAATTTTAGTTTTTTTTTGTTTCAAATATGTTAAAAACAGAGTAAGGATTAACAAAATGGTACAAATTATTTAAATTTTGTTGAAAAAATTTCTAAATTTATTCTAGAAAAATTACTAAATTTTGAATATATTTGAGATGAAGGGTTTCAGACAAGCGTCAGAATGCATTAAAAATCATAAAAAATTATAAAAATTAATTATTTGTCAAAATATCACAGAATTTTTTAATTTACATCCAAAACATTGAATTCGGATCACACCTAAAGAAGTAATGCAAATTCAGTGCACCGGCTGTTGAAATGGAGGACTTCCATCCAAGTCCACGTTAAATTCATCGTTTCTGCGTCAATTTTGCACCACTTCCGGATCCAAAAAGAACATTTTCATTACTTTTTTGGCGACGCTTTTTTAGCTGGTGTCAAATCATCGCCATATTAACTACGCCGTAATTTATTCATATTATTTTTGAGAAGTGTATGAAAATTTTCCTCCGTTTTAGTTAGCAATGAACTTATTTGTACGGTCATTGAAATTTATAGTCATGTTTAGTTGATAAAATTTTTTGACACAATTTCTAAAAATTTTTAAAAATAATCTAACAAAAATAATTTTTTTTGCAATAACCATAAGATAATTTTAACATCAATTTAACAACGGATTTTTGGAGATCGGCCTAAACCGATTTTATGACGCATTGCATATGGCCTTATAATATGGTAGTAAATCGAATAAGCCAAAAAATAAAATAATTATTGTCTTTTTATTTGCATATTTAGAGACCTTAAAAGCCCGATTTAGAATTAATCTAAAAGAATCAAAAAATTATTGTCTTTTGTTACAGTTAATTACCTCATAGCTAAACACAAAACATTCACAATAGACAAAAAAATACACGAAACAGGATATTACAATTTACTTTTGTATACTCGATAATCATTTCCCTTTCCTCTGAATACAGAAAAATTTCACGATTTTTTACAATATTTTCTACGACTTCATTTAATTCGATTAGAATTGCAATCATTTGCATAATAATTGCATGACTGTAAAAAGACACAAAAACCACAACTTCAAAGATGTTGCCATTACCCATAATATGTGATGAAAAATATGGATGAGTGAATAATGCTTCTTGGTGTAAATGTTCTTTTAAGACTTCAATTATGTTGACCTATGTCCAACCAAGTCATGCTTGAACAAGGAATTAGTCACTCAATTAGACATATTCCGATTTAATTGGCAATGCATGAAAAAAAAGAAATAAAAACTAATAAAATCAAAGAAAATGTGAGTAATAGTCCAATAAAGTATAGACAAAAAGAACGGTGAATTATCAATATATTTATCTACATAAATTGTTAATTCACAATAACGACCAATAAAAGGCGTAACACTTACTAGAAGATGTATAATTCTTAAGAAAATTCTATATCAACTAAAATATTGCAATTGAACGACAATCCAATTCTATGAGTTTCTTCCAATTCACAATAAATTACTATTGTGAATGAATGAAAAACAATTTAGACAAACTAAATTCTCAATAAATTCTATGGCAGCGAAATCACCAGACAAAATGTTTTATGAAGTTGATAGAGGGAACCATGAATTGGGAATTTCATCTTTCATATTCTATCCATTTAATTACCTATTTAATTATGTAGTTCTACCTATTTAATTATGTAGTTAAAAAAATTACCTATTGTGAATGAATGTAAAATAAGAAAGCACAATATTTTATTTATAGTGTCTACGAAAAGGGAGTCACCATGGTGCAATGGTTAGCATGCCCGCCTTGCATACACAAGGTCATGGGTTCGAACCCTGTTTCGACCAAACACCAAAAATTTTTCAGTGGTGGATTATCACACCTCAGTAATGCTCGTCACACTTCGGAGTCTTTCAAAGCTTCTCTATGTAGTTTCACTGCAATGTGGAACGCCGTTCGGACTCGGCCATAAAAAAGGGGGTCCCTTGTCATTGAGCTTAACATAGAATCGGGCAGCACTCAGTGATAAGAGAGAAGTTCACCACTGTGGTATCTCAATGGACTAATAGTCTAAGTGAACCTGAAATATCGGACTGCCACTAAATCTAACCTAACCTACTAAAAGACCTTTCGAGTAGGACTGGCCTTAACACTGCGCACGGTTATTCTGAATTATGGCCTCTTCTTTTATTATCAAAATAATTTATGGTAAAATTTTTACGTAGACGTTTCCAAATTTCATGTGATCCTAGATATGGGTGTCTACACGCAAAAAAATAATTCTTTCCTCCAAAACGAAATTTTATACAAACAAAGTTCGTTTCTCATTTGCTTTTCGCTGAAAGGAAGTGTATTTGGAAGAAAAGTATATACTTTTTGTGATAAACGTTTATTCTTTTCCAGGATGTAAAAACAATTTCATAAAGACAAACTCAAAAAAAAACCATTGTTTTCTTGCTAATTGCATTTTCTCTCACATCTTTCTCACATCCCCTAGATTTTTTAGTTCTTAACGCCTTTCCCTGTAGTACCAACAATGTAGAAGAAATTATACGATTTTATAAATTTTTTAAATTTTTTTACCTTTCGCCTGGACGGAGAATCGAACCGCGGACCATGCACTTTGTAAGCCAACATACTATCCACTGAGCTATGTACCTGCTATGGTCATCAATAGATAACTATCCATATAAGTTATATTTATATAGCATAGCTTGCGGCAGAAACAAACATTTAGTTTGGCACCGTGGAGCAGTGGTTGCTACGTCCGACTTGCATGCCAAGGGTCGTGGGTTCGATCCCTGCTTCGGACAAAGTTATTTTTTTTTTGTTTTTTTTTTTTACATATATACCAGATATGTTCGGAAGATTCGGAAAAAATGTTTAACATTACATTGTAGTATATTAAATTTTGAACTGTAAAATGTGTCTTATTAAAGACCTAAATTCAGAAAAGAACAGTGTTTGATATAAACGAAATGGACTGTGTTGTTGTTTCAAAAATAACTTTTTTTATTGAAAAAATAAAAATTTTTTAACAAGCGAATTTTTTTGGTGATAAAAGTTTAAAATTTTCGAAGCAATTCAAAAAACTCTAACAAAAGAAAAACGTTTTCGGTACAAGTTTTCCAAACGTTTTTTTTTTTCTTTGCGTGTATGATTGAAAAATTAGCAGTACAAATTTTGGCCTTGGGCAATAAGTTAACCAACTTGAACATGTTCATAAACTGTCGTAAACCCTCAACGAGATGGCTAAGCAATTCAATATTCAAAACTGAACAGCAGACAATACGGACAATAGAGAGTCTGGGAATGAATGATTCATGACCAGAATGGTGATGTTTGTCTTTTGGTTTGGAACACATCGAATTATCGATATACTTGATCAGGGAGAAATTCTAAGAGTGAATAGAATAGTGACGCAATTGTGCTGAAATTTGGCACAATTTTTTTATATGCACACAGGTCATGTTCGAAAATGGGATATATCGGTCCCTGTTTTAATTTTTATACAATTTGCCTGAAATGCGAAATCTAGACTTATTTTAGTTTTATACATAAATGTGCCAAATATGGTGTGTATCGGTCCATGTTTTATTATCGGCCCCATATAGCCCGATCTTCCGTTTTGACTCCTTGGGCTTCTAGACAAGGCAAATTTGATATCTAGAGGTATTTTAGCCACGGTTTCCAGTAGACCCATAAATAATCTACCATTTTGCAGAAATTTTAACAAAAAATAAAATTTTCTCAAAATTTTATTTCTATCGAAAATTTTATCAAAATTTTATTTCTATAGAAAATTTTGTCAAAATTTTATTTCTATAGAAAATTTTGTCAAAATTTTATTTCTATAAAAATTTTTGTCATAATTTTATTTTTATAGAAAATTCTGTCAAATTTTAATTCTATAGAAAATGTTCTCAAAATTTTATTTCTATAGAACATTTTGTCAAGATTTTGTTGCTATAGAAAATTTTGTCAAAATTTTATTTCTATTGAAATTCTTCTCAAAATTTTATTTCTATTGAAATTTTTCTCAAAATTTTATTTCTATAAAATATTTTGTTAAAATTGTATTTCTATAGAAAATTTTGTCAAAATTTTATTGCTATAGAAAATTTCCTCCAAATTTTATTTCTATAGAAAATTTTGTCAAAATTTTATTTCTATAGAAAATTTTTTCAACATTATATTTCTATAGAAAATTTTGTCAAAATTATATTGCTATAGAAAATTTTTTCAAAATTATATTTCTATAGAAAATGTTGTTAAAATTTTATTTAAAAAAATTTTATTTCCATAGAAAATTTTTGCAAATCTTTATTTCTGAAGAAAATTTTGTCAAAAATTTTGTTGGAATCTAATTCTGAAAGTGAAATATCTTTGGATAATTTTGTCAAAATTTTATTTCTATAGAAAACTTTGTCAAAATTTTATTTCTATAGAAAACTTTGTCAAAATTTTATTTCTATAGAAAACTTTGTCAAAATTTTATTTCTATAGAAAATTTTGTAAAAATTTTATTTCTATAGAAAATTTTCTCAAAATATTCTTTCTATAGAAAATTTTGTAAAAAATTTTATTTCTATAGAAAATTTTGTAACAATTTTATTTCTATAGAAATTTTTGTCAAACTTTTATTTCTATTGAAAATGTTGTCAACATTTTATTTCAATAGTCAATTTGGTCACAATTTTATTTCTATAGAAAATTTGGTCAAAATTTTATTTCTATAAATAATTTTGTCAAAATGTTATTTCTATAGAAAATTTTGGCAAGATTTTACTTTCTATAGAAAGTTTTCTCAAGATTTTATTTCTATAGAAAATTTTGTCAAAATTTGAAAAAGAAAGAAAGAAAATTTTGCCAACATTTTATTTCCATAGAAAATTTTGTCAAAATTTTATTTCTATAGAAAATTTTGTCAAAATTTTGTTTCTATAGCAAATTTTGTCAAGATTTTATTGCTATAGAAAATTTTCTCCAAATTTTATTTCTATAGAAAATTTTCTCCAAATTTTAGTTCTATAGAAAATTTTCTCAAAATTTTATTTCTATAGAAAATTTTCTCAACATTTTGTTTCTATAGAAAATTTTGTCAAAATTATATTTCTATAGTAAATTTTGTTAAAATTGTATTTTAAAAAATTTTATTTCCATAGAAAATTTTTGCAAATCTTTATTTCTGAAGAAACTTTTGTCAAAATTTTATTGGACATATACCAAAATTTTGGGCTCGATGAACTGAATCTAATTCTGAAACTGAAATATCTTTGGATAATTTTGTCAAAATTTTATTTCTATAGAAAATTTTGTCAAAATTTTATTTTTACAGAAAGTGTTATTTCTATAGAAGATTTTGTTAACCTTTTTATTTCTATAGAAAATTTGGTGAAAATTTTATTTCTATAAAACATTTTGTCAAAATTTTATTTCTATAGAAAATTTTCGCAACATTTTATTTCTATAGAAAAATTTGTCAAGATTTTACTAGTACACACAAAAAAATATTTTTCTGATTCAATCACGAAATTAATTGATCCAATTAATTTTTTAATTGAAATGTCTTCAATCACGAAAATGATAGTATCAATCACAGTTTTAATTGGGCATAGAAAAAATCCTTGATTAAAAAATTAATTGATGTCATTAGCAATATTCAATTAATTTTTTAATTGATTCAATTAAAAATTTAATTGATTTTGAATGCAAACCCAAATTAATTTTTTATTTAAAAAGGTAACTATTTTCAACTACTTTCTGAATTGGCTTAGAATTTTTATTTTGATTAAGAAATGTTCATCACTTTTTTTAACTGACTTCGTCTTCTGAATTTGATTAAAAAGTTAATTCTATCAATTAATTTTTTAATTAAAATTTTTAAAATTTTCAATCATTGACTTAATTAACCTAATGTTTCTACCTTGATTAAAAAGTTAATTGTATCAATTAATTTATTAATTGAAAAAACATTCAACTTCAATTAACTTTTTAATTGGAAATATTCTGGTGATATTTTTTTCTGTGTATAGAAAATTCTCTCAAAATTTTATTTTTATAGAAAATTTTCTCAAGATTTTATTTCTATAGAAAATTTTCTCAAAATTTTGTTTTTATAGAAAATTTTGTCAAAATTGTCTTTGTATAGAAAATTTTCTCAAGATTTTATTTCTATCGAAAATTTTCTCAAAATTTGAAAAAGAAAGAAAGAAAATTTTGTCAAAATTTTATTTCTATAGACAATTTTGTCAAAATTTTATTTCTATAGACAATTTGGTCAAGATTTTATTACTATAAAAAATTTGCTCAAAATTCTATTTCTATAGAAAATTTTAACAAAATTTTATTTTCATAGAAAATTTTGTCAAAATTTTATTTCTATACACAATTTGGTCCAGATTTTATTACTATAAAAAATTTGCTCAAATTTCTATTTCTATAGAAAATTTTATCAAAATTTTATTTCTATAGAAAATTTTGTTTTATTCTATAGAATATTTGGCGAAAATTTTATTTCTATAAAAAATTTGGCAAAATTTTATTTCTATAGATAATTTTGTCAAAATTTTATTTCTATAGATAATTTAGTCAAAATTTTCTATAGAAAATTTTGTAAAAATTTTATTTCTATAAAAAACTTTGTGAAAATTTTATTTCTATAGAAATTTTTGTAAAAATTTTATTTCTATAGAAAATTTTGTAAAAATTTTATTTCTATAGACAATTTTGTAAAAATGTTATTTCTATAGAAATTTTTTTAAAAATTTTATTTCTATAGAAAATTTACTAAAAAATGTTCTTTTACTACTGAAAATGTTCTCAAAACTTTCTTTCTATAAAAAACTTTGTGAACATTTTATTTCTATCAAAAACTTTGTGAAAATTTTATTTCTATAAAAAATAAATGCCCAAATAAATTTGACAAGCATACTTTTCCTCTGTTGGTTAAGCTACACTTGTAGTTTAGTCAATGCATGGCTTTAAGCTGAGATAAAAAAAAACAACATTAACGATTGAAGAGAAGCCAACAATAACAAACAAAACGAATATAAAAAATTGTGTCAACATTTTTTTTTCTATAAAAAATTTTGTCAAAATTTTATTTCTATAGAAATTTTTCTCAAAATTTTATGTCTATAGAAAATTTTGTTAACATTTTTTTCTATAAAAAATTTTGACAAAATTTTATTTCTACACAAAAACTTTTAAAGAACCTCACGTTGAATAATTTACGAATGTCAACTTGAAGGCACCGTTACTTGTATGATAAAATGTTAAGTTTTATTCAGTGCCATAGAAAACGTTGTCTGTAATAAAGATAAGCGATTACTTTACTTTGTCAATTTGAATTCTTTCTATACGGGACATTGAACAAAGAGATATCCAAAAGAAAACAATGTAATGGACTTGTTTAACATGTTAACAAAGGATGTAAAAGATATAAGGTCGTATTAACTAAAAGTTTAAATAATTAAGAGTTGTAACAGATCATGTAAGAACATAATCAACCGTAGTCGGCTTGTTACTTCCTATTTGTCTAAATGATTAGCACCACAATCTATAAAAAAATTTCAGCATCGTTAGGTCCATTGTTTAAGTATCATTATCACATCTAAAGGGGTCGAGGGAGAAGGATCTTTGTAACTCCAAAAAATATTAGACAACGCCAAAAATATCAGTCAGTCAGTGTATGATTTTTAAAGATTTAAATGAAATTATTTACAAATTTAAAACTATTATAACTTCCATCGATTTGAAAAAGTATGACTTTAAAGAAGAAAAGTTTCACATTGAATAATTGGATCATTACCAAAATCAATAAAACATCAACAACCAACAAACATTGCTACAATGCTCTAAAAACGTGCAGTATACATGGTGAAGATGATAAAAACGTGTCTGACCTACAAAAGCAAATGGAATTTATTTTTCATTACAAAAAAAAAAAAAAACAAACACGCGGAGAATCCAAATGATATAAAATAGAAAAATTGTAACCGAGAAGCAATATAAAATTTCCAGAAGTTGTTTCTATTTTGGAGAAGTTTAAAAAAAAAATCAAAGCAAATCGATTTAAACATTTGTATTGTACCAAAATAAAAAAAATGGTATCCTCTGTTAAGAGTAAAAGTTAAGACCATTAAATAAAGCTTAGACAAATGCCTAAAATCAATGGAAAGCACATAAGATGAAAAAATGAAAAACCTTAACATTACCGCAAAACATGGCTCAATGAAATCGAAATTGTATTGATTAGAAAAAAAAGATCTAATGGAAGAAATGCTGCTTAACGAAATAATGACAAAAAAGGAAAGTTGGTTTTTTTCTTACACAGTCACATTCAATAGACATCAATCACCCACCCATCAATATCCCCTATTCATGAGGGTTCGATGTAAATGGACCGAAGAGAAAAAAATTCCAACAAAAAATCTAAATTTATTAACAATTGCTTAAACAATTTTGTGTGTGTTTTTTTTTCAATGAACACGTTCAAAATCTTGACCCTGATAATGTTGCAAAGTAACTGTAGCAAATGCGATTTTTGGTTTTTTCAAAGAAGCCTGAGAACTTGAATTTCTAAACTAATTTTGTGGCATAGAAAGTGAAATTGAATAGAGGGTTTCTCTAAATGTATTAAATTTGCAGAAATAAATTATTTCTTCATATTCTCATAAAGAATTAACAATTGCTTAAAGAATGGCAAATGAATTTGCTTTCATTCATAGAAAGTTATTTTTGTCGAAATTTAATTCGTTTAGAATTGTGATTCTCAAATAATGAACCACGGTGGGCCTGTGTAGTGATACACATTCGAAAAAGGTGGAAACATTTAATTTTTTAAATATTATATAATTTCCATTACATTAATAAAATTCTTGAAAATAATGAAATATTTCAAGCTATTAATGAACTCAATCTTTCAAGAAGAGTAAGGATAGGAGATACTATTTACAAGATTTTCGTATACAAACTCTGTCTATAATTTTCAGTACAGATAGGAGAAAAAATAAAATATAACTTAACAAACATTTCTATAGAAATACAATTTTAACAAAATTTTCTATAGTAAAAAATTTTAACACAATTCTCTACAGAAATAAAATTTGGACAAAATTTTCCTTAGAAATAAAATTTTGACCAAATTTTCAATAGCAATAAAATTTTGACAAAATTTTCTTTAGAAATAAAATTTTGAGATAATTTTCTATAGCAATAAAATTTTAAGATAATTTTCTATAGAAAAAAAATCTTGAGAAAATAAAATTTTGACAAAATTTTCTTAGAAATAAAATTTTGACCAAATGCTCTGTAGAAATAAAATTTTGCCAAACATTTCAATAGAAATAAAATTTTTATAAGATTTTCTAAAGAAACATTTTGACCAAATTTTCTAAAGAAATAAAATTTTGACAAAATGTTCTGTAGAAATAAAATTTTAACAAAATTTTCTCTAGAAATACAATTTTGAAAAAAATTTCTATAGAAATAAAATTTTAACAAAATTTTCTCTAGAAATACAATTTCGAAAAAAAATTTCTATGGAAATAAAATTTTGAAAAAATGTTCTACAGAAATAATATTTTGACAAACATTTTTTAAAGAAATAAAATTTTGACAAAATTTTCTATAGAAATAATATTTTGAAAAAATTTTCTATAGTAATAAAATTTTGACAAAATTTTCTGTAGTAATAAAATTTTGAAAAATTTTCTATAGAAATCAAATTTTGACAAAATTTTCTATAAAAATAAAATTTTGACAAAATTTTCTATAGAAATAAGATTTTGCAAACATTTTCTGACGGAATACAATTTTGACAAAATTTTATGTAGAAATAAAATGTTAACAAAACTCTCTATGGAAATAAAATTTTGACAAAATTTTCTACAGATATAAAATTTTGAAAAAAAAAAAAATTAACAAAATTTTCTATAGAAATAAAATTTTGACAACATTTTCTAAATAAATAAAATTTTGATAAAATTGTCTATAGAAATAAAATTTTGACAAAATGTTCTATTGAAATAAAATTTTAAAAGAATTTTCTAAAGAAATAAGATTTGGACAAAATTTTCTATAGAAATAAAATTTTTGACAAAATTTTCTAAAGGAATAAAATTTTCTATAGAAATAAAATTTTGAAAAAAAATTTCTATAGAAATAAAATTTTGAAAAATTTTTCTATAGAAATAAAATATTGACGGAATTTTCTATAGAAATAAAATTTTAACAAAATTTTCTATATAAATAAAATTCTAACAATATTTTCTATAAAAATAAAATTTTTACAAAAATTTCTATAGGAATAAAGTTAAATTTAAAGTGTATGTTAACATTGCATACTGAATGCAGGTCTGTTAACATTAACAGAGCTATGCTAAATACTTAACTGAGGAAAACATAATGTTAACTTTAACAAAATTTTTCACTTAAAGTGAAAATATATCAGAACCAGAGCTACTTTACATTTTCACACCAAAGATATTTCACTTTCAGAATTAGATTCAGCTCATCGAGCCCAAACTTTTGGTATATGTACATCCAATTAAATGTTGACAAAATGTTGACAGATTCAGCTCATCGAGCTCAAACATTTGGTATATGTACATCCAATAAAATGTTGACAAAATTTTCTTCAGAAATAAAGATTTGCAAACATTTTCTATGGAAATAAAATTTTGACAAAATTTTCTATAGAAATAAAATTTTGACAAAATTTTCTATAGCAACAAAATTTTAACAAAATTTTCTATAGAAATAAATTTGTGAAAAATTTTTCTATGGAAATAAAATTTTAACAAAATTTTCTATGAAAATAAAATTTCGACAGAATTTTCTATAGCAACAAAATTTTAACAAAATTTTCTATAGAAATAAATTTGTGAAAAATTTTTCTATGGAAATAAAATTTTAACAAAATTTTCTGTGAAAATAAAATTTCGACAAAATTTTCTACAGAAATAATATTTTGATAAACAATTTGACAAAGAAATACAATTTTGACAAAATTTTCTATAGAAATTAAATTTTAATAAAATTTTTTATATAGAAATTAAATTTTAATAAAATTTTCTATAGAAATTAAATTTTAATAAAATTTTCTATAAAAATAAAATTTTGAAAAAAATTTTCCTAGAAATAAAATTTTGACAAAATTTTCTATAGAAATAAAATTTTAACAAAATTTTCTATGAAAATAAAATTTTGACGAAATTTTCTACAGAAATAAGATTTTGACAAACATTTTTTAAAGAAATAAAATTTTGACAAATTTTTCTATAGAAATAAAATTTTAACAAAATTTTCTATAAAAATAAAATTTTGAAAAAAATTTCCATAGAAATAAAATTTTTGCAAAATTTTCTAAAGAAATAAGATGTGGACAACATTTTCTATAGAAATAAATTTTCTATAGAAATAACATTTTTATAAAATTTTCTATAGAAATAAAATTTTGACAAAACTTTCTATTAAATAAAGCTTTGACAAACTTTTCTATAGAAATAAAATTGTGAATACCTTTTATAAAATTTTATTTCTATAAAAAATGTTGTTTGTCCAAATTTTATTTCTTTAGAAAATTCTGTCAAAATTTTATTTCTATAGAAATAAAATTTTTAAAAAATTTTCTATAGAAATACAATTTTGGGAAAATTTTTTATAGAAGTAAAGTTGTGACAAATTTCTCTATAGAAATAAAATTTGACAAAATTTTCTATAGAAATAAAATTTGACAAAATTTTCTATAGAAATAAAATTTTGACAAAACTTTCTATAGAAATAAAATATTGACAAAATTTTCTATAGAAATAAAATGTTGACAAAATTTTCTATAGAAATAAAATTTTGACTAAATATTCTATAGAAATTAAATTTTGACTAAATTTTCTATAGAAATAAAATTTTCACAAAATTGTCTATAGAACAACATTTTCACAAAATTTTGTATAAAAACTAATTTTTTGCAGAAACAAAAATCGCCATAGGCTACACCATAAAAAAATAAATTTAGATATTTGTTTAATTATTCCCTAAGTCACCTCTTGAGTAATGCGAATAAATCTATATCTTACAGATTAAAACATTAGACCAATATCAGAAGAAAAAATAACAAAATATGTCACACTTTTCTAACGATAGAGATGGTGAGAAATATAGATTGGGTGTATACCCCCACATTGAGCTACACAAAAAAACATATATGAATTCAATTAACCTTGAAAATGCAAAGAAAAAAATTTATTTGTATTGAAAACAAAAACAAAAAAACTACAATAAATAATACATTTTCGAAACCGGTTTCAAACATTTACGGATTTGTGTTTTTTTGCAAATCTCATTAAACGCATGAATGAGGAAACATAAAAACAATCTAAGGCAATAAATTATAAAGGTTAGGCGTGAAAATGTAAAAGGGAAAAAATGTAGAAATTTTAATCAATGGGACGAAAATTGTAAATGAATTGGAATTGAAAAACAACCCCATGGTAGTCAAGATAAATCATAGAGATCGAGGTTACACCTTTGACATTAAAAAAGGGATCATTAAATTTTGGGTAAGGGTAAAATTGCCTGAAAATATTGTAAACCTTAGTGTAGACTATTGTTGGAGCTACACTCAACAAATGTTCATATGCACTTGAAGATTTTGCCATTGATTGCGAAGCAAACACGCTGTTTCTTGAAAATATGTTAAAGCCATGTGGTGTAGAAATGGGGAAATTTTTGAAACAAGAAAAACTATGTCTTGAATCATAAATTAAAAATCTTTTATATTTTCGCTATATATATTTAAGAAAAAACATCCCCAGGTTTGTCTCTTTTTAGTCAAGCAAAATCCAAGATATTACCAAAGAACAAAAAATTACTTTCTTGATTCTCCCTTACTTAATATATGAAATACCCCAATGTATGTGTTTCCTTCCATTTGCATAAGAATCCTTTTTTACACCATTGCAAAGTGTTTTGTCATTTAGCAAAGGATATATGGGCTGGGTAACACATATCCATTTATTTTTGTTTTTCCCTTAAAATCGTGCTACTACGCGAATGAAAGACTTTTCAAAGGGAGGTTTATTTGGCAAATGTGAAGGACATGGGGTTTTATATGTGGGGAAATTTTTCTACAAGTGAAGATGTCTTTGTTGTTTTGTGATGTTTTGAGATATATATTTACAAAACCTAAAATCTCTACCTTATTCGCCTTGATTGACATTGTGTCCTATGGTTCAAGGATATCTACGATAATGGTAAATAGGGGTAGAAAGTTAGATATAAGGAAAAAAATAAATAAAATACCAAAGCCCATTGATGCAAAAGTTTGGAATGTAAAGTGTAAAAGTTAGCACATACCAAATTATTTACAAGTCCCGCGGAGAGAAATGGCAAAAGATAGCACAATGGATGGAGTTTTGTTAAGAAAGAAATTACACTAAAGTTTTATCATAATGAAACATTATTGTTCTGTATAATTTTGCAAAAAAAAAATATTTAGAAAATTTGAAAAAGTTTTCACGACCTTAAAGAAGATTTTATCTATCAATAATTACCATACCATAGAGATCAAATATATTCGCTTCTACTCTATTACAACGGAGTACATAAAGATACAATGTTTAAGGCGATTAAGAACTTTACAAACTTTTTTCCTATTGTCATAATTTTTTTTTTTGACGGGATAAAGAATCACGAATTTATATCAAAATGTTGCAATGATTGAATCCATAGAAAGGTAATGAGCATCCAGTGCTACGTACCATCTATTTTTGTGTTAGTCCAACCATACTGGCTGTTTGCTTTTATTTGACACCTACCAAAAGGTTGAATGACCACAGAACACGGTTGTCACAGTTGGCAGAATTCTACAAAAAATGGTAGATTTTTTGCAGTTTGACAGATTAGTAGCATACTTGAAGGTTTGGTAGATTTTTCAAAATATTCCTCTCCAACTAAGAGAAACATTATAAATTTTCTATAGATATAAAATTTTGACAAAATTTTCTATAGAAATAAAATTTTGACAAAATTTTCTATAGAAATAAAATTTTGCCAAAATTTTCTATAGAAATAAAATTTTTCCAAAATTTTCTATAGAAATAAAATTTTGCTAAAATTTTTTATAGAAATAAAATTTTGCCAAAATTTTCTTTACAAATAAAATTTTACCAAAATTTTCAATAGAAATAGAATTTTGACAAAATTTTCTACTGGAATAAATATTCTACAAAATTTTCTATAGAAATACAATTTTGAAAAAATTTTCTATAGAAATAAAATTTTGACAATATTTTCCATAGAAATAAAATTTTGACAAAATTTTCTATAAAAATTAATTTTTGCCAAAATTTTATCCAGTTATAAAATTTTGACAAAATTTCCTATATTATAAAATTTGGATAAAATTTCCTATAGAAATAAAATTTTGCTAAAATTTTCAATAGAAATAAAATTTTGACAAAATTTTCTATAGAAATAAAACTTTATAAAATTTTCTATAGAAATAAAATTTGTACAAAATTTTCTATAGAAATAAAATTTTGACAAAATTTTCTATAGAAATAAAATTTCTACAAAATTTTTTATAGAAATAAAATTTTTACAAAATTTTCTATAGAAATAAAATTTTGACAATATTTTCCATAGAAATAAAATTTTGACAATATTTTCCATAGATATAATTTTGAGAAAATTTCAAATTTTGACAAAATTTTCCATAGAAATAAAATTTTGAGAAAATTTTCTATAGAAACAAAATTTTGCCAAAATTTTCTATAGAAATAGAATTTTGACAAAATTTTCTATAGAAACAGTTTTTTGACAAAAGTTTCTATAGAAATAGAATTTTTGACAAAATTTTATCTAGTTATAAAATTTTGAAAACATTTTCAATAGAATTAAAATTTTGATAAAATTTTCTATAGAAATAAAATGTCTATAAAATTTTCTATAGAAATAAAATTTTGACAAAATTTACTATCTAGTTAGAAAATTTTGACAATATTTTCCATAGAAGTAAAATTTTGACAAAATTTTCTATAGAAATAAAATTTTGACAATATTTTCCATAGAAATAAAATTTTGACAAAATTTTCTATAGAAGGAAAACTTCGAAAAAATTTTCTCTAACTATAACATTTTGAGAAAATTTCAATTTTTGACAAGATTTTCTACAGGAATAAAATTTCTACAAAATTTTCTAGTGAAATAAAATTTTGACAATATTTTTCATAGAAGTAAAATTTTGACAAAATTTTTTATAGAAATGAAGTTTTAAAAAAAAATGTTTATAGAAATAAAATTTTGACAAAATTTTCTATAGAAATAGAAATTGACAAAGCTTTCTATAGAAAGAAAATTTCGAAAAAAAAAATGTTCTATAACTATAAAATTTTGAGAAAATTTCAAATTTTGACAAAATTTTCTTTAGAAATCAAATTTCTACAAAATTTTCTATAGAAATCAAATTTTGACAATATTTTCCATAGAAATAAAATTTTGACAAAATTTTCTATAGAAATAGTTTTTCCAAAATTTTCTATGGAAATAAAATTTCGACATAATAAAATTATTGACAAAATTTTCTAAAGAAATTAAATTTTTTATAGTTGATAACCGTGGACCTTTTTATTAACGTTTCGGCTATATGCCGATACTATGAAAAATATTGCTTAGAAAAAATGACAAAATGTTCTATAGAAATTTCGAAAAAATGTCTATAATTATAAAATTTTGAGAAAATTTCAATATTTTCTATAGAAGTAAACATTTTTTTTAAATTTTTCTAAGGAAGTAAACATTTTAGTAAAATTTTCTATAGAAATAAAATTTTGTCAAAATTTTCTATAAATTCAATATTTTTAAAAAATTTCGTTTAATATTGTATGATAAAAACCCATTGTGAGTAAGTTCTCCTTTTTTGTAGAAGTAATAATTTGTTCTTGATGGTGGAAGCTAAAATCCTTATAACATTTAAAATTCGACACATTTACAATTCAAGGGTTATTTATACACCCAAAAAATTGTAGCTAGTAGGAGAGATCAAAACATGCAGCAAACATTTCTTTCGAAGAAAAAAAATTATTTCATACTAACCACAAAAATTTGATCGAAAACTTCAAACTATATTTTTTGTTTAATTTGGTAGATTTTTGGTAAAATGTTCATCAAATTTTGGTAGATTATTTTTGACACGAGCGGCAACCGTTCCACAGAACCTCGTCCCGAAAGACTGAGTTAAAAGTGGGTAACTCTTTGTCTCAGATCATGGAAAGGCAATTCATTTTCTGGAATGACCAGAAGCATCTTCATTAGTAATTAAATCCTGAAACCTGCTCATTCAGTTAAAAAACATGCGCATTTGAAAAGCAGCTCTCGTTTTTTTGGTTATAGACAAAATTCGTTAGAGATCATGGCGCGAAGTAAACAATTATTTTCTATTATAGAATACAATTTTAAAATAAAAAACACCATTTCCCGGTTCCCTTTTTGTTTTGGTTGCACGCGACTCTAAATGTTTTAATTACGTCTACCAATTTGATAAACGCATAAATTCTAGTCCATCAACGGAAAATAAACTCCTTTCCTAATGACTTTAGCACACAATTCATTTATGTTGCTTTCAATTCCCATTCCCATAAATATACCAAAGATTCGTCGAAGTCGACAATAGAGAAAATAAAAACAAAACAGGAAGACAAAGTTCAATAAATTCCATGCCACTTAAAAAGGAAAATGAATGCCCAGCACAACAGCATCAGCAGGCATCCATCCAATAATTTAAGAATGGAGCCTATTTTAAGTGGTGTATGATCTTGTGAGAAAGCACAGATACAAAACTAGACAGGAGGCATTAATACATAGGTGTGTGTGTGTGAATATATGTATGAGAAATTTTCAAAGGAAACAAATTCCCCACAGTCTCTTTATAGGGTTGCCATAAGTATTTTAAGAAAAATATGAATTTGTATGAACCAGCCAGAACATCCTTGCACTTGCGTTGCATACAGAGTATCTCGTTAGGTCAAATTTCGCTGCACTCAAAAAATGTGAACCCACTAAGAAGGAAAATGTAAGTTAATGTCAATAAAACAAAAATATGTGAATATTTTTCGGCAAATTCAAAATTTTTTCTAGACTAAATAATTTTTTTTTTTCGATTCTTAGACATGTTCGTAGTTTCAAGGGAAAACACGATGGGCGCATTTGTGATAAAATTTAGAAATTTTAAGAAATTTTAAACTATTTTGTGGGATATAAATACGATTGTTGTAAATCATTATGATTCATTTATGTATAATTATTTCGCCCTTGTTTAATTCATTTAACTAAAGCACACAAAAAACTTTTTAGGACCAAAAACTTTCTCAAATTAGGTAAAATTTTCTATAGAACTACATTTTGACAAACATTTTTTAAAGAAATAAATGTTGGTAAAATTTTCGAATGGAATAAAATATTGATAAAATTTTCTATAGAAATGACAAAAATTTTCACAAAATTGTCTATAGAAATATAATGTTGACCAAATTTTCTATAGAAATAAACTTTTGAGAAAATTTTCTATAGAAATAAAATTTTGAGAAAATTTTCTATAGAAATAAAATTTTGACAAGATGTTGTATAGAAATAAAATTTTCTGAAGTAGTAAATTTTCTGAAGTAGTAAAATTTTGACAAAATTTTCTAAATTTAGACAAAATCTATAAAGAAATAAAATGTTAACAAAATGTCCTATAGAGATATTATATATAGAATTTTTGATGCATATTTTGGAGCAAAGGTCGAAACTAAGTTCACGTGTAAAAATAAAAAAATTAGAAAAAAATTGAGAAAATATTCTATAGAAATAAAATTTTGACAAGATGTTATATAGAAATAAAATTTTGAAAACAATTTTTAAAGAAATAAAGTTTTAACAATCTTTTCTAAAGAAATAAAATTTTGACAAAATTTTCTAAAGAAATAAAATTTTGAAAAAAATTTCTAAAGAAATAAAATTTTGAAAAAAAAAAATTACTAAAGAAATAAAATTTTGACAAAGTCTATAAAGAAATCAAATGTTGACAAAGTTTTCGAAAGAAATAAAGTTTTGACAAAATTTTCTAAAGAAGTAAAATTTTCTAAATTTAGACAAAATCTATAAAGAAATAAAATTTTAACAAAATGTTCTATTGAGAGATTAAATATAGAATTTTTGTTGTATATTTTGGAGCAAACGTCGAAACTAAGTTCACGTGCAAAAATAAAAAAATGTAAACTCAAAAAAAAGTGAACCCTATATGGCAATAAAGCAAATTTAACTCTATCCCGGCAAAAAAAATTGAAAGTTCTTCAAAAGGCACGACTTTAAAAGCACTTCCAAAAATGTTCTCCCAAAGATGCTCTTTATTTTAACTAAACAGGAAGTTCTTCTAATTAAATTTTTTTAATTCACTATTTTTTTGTTTCAAGTTAAAAACAGGGTAAGAATTAATAAAATGGTACACGGATGAAAAAGACTGTTTTTCATATATTTGGCTATAAACATTATATGTTTGGAACACAAATTTTTAAACACAATATTTTTGAGTGCAAGCATATAATGTTCATAAACTAGCATAACATGTTTGGGACATATATGTTAATATGTTAGAACATATTATGTTTGGGACATAAAATGTTTGTAAATATAATATGCTTGGATGCAAACATATATTAATTTAGAAATAGCCTATAAACATATATGTGTTTAATACCTTGGAGCGCTATTTAACAGGGAGCGATATTGAATTAAGTTGGTGGTTGTTGCTTGTTATTACAAAATTAACATTTTATTTTTCCTTGGGCAATTGATCAGCTACTTCTTTGATCCTTACAAACCTTACAAAATCATACAATTGAATAATTTCTTCTACAATGTTTGTATTACAGAAAAAGGTGCTAAGAACTAAAAAAATCTCGTGGAAGTGAGAAAGATGTGGGGGAATATACAATTGGGCAGAAACAAAATTTTGAGCATTCAGGTCGAAAACCTGTTAGCACCTATATTACCTGTTTATTTTCATAATTCATTATGATTGTAAATATATAAATAAATAAATAAAATTTTGAGCACAATATTGTTTGGGAGAATTTTTTTTAAGCATATAATATTTTTTGGGTGCAAAATGCTTCCAAACATATTATATGTTCACATAATAACATATTGTTTTTTGGAAGACAACATTATTGAATTTGGATGCAAAAATACAAAATGTTTGGAACTTAGACTACCCAAACATATATTGTTTAGACAAATATGCTTTCAAACATATTATATATTGGAAGAGATCAAACATATAAATGTTTGGGCAATACCCAAAAATGTATATCCTTCAAGCAAAATATGTTTGGGAGTATATGTTACAGAAGCGATTTTTTGTGAGCGTGTACAAATTGTTCAATTTTTGTTAATGTTGTAGAAAAAATTAAGAATTTTTGAAAATATTTGAGGTTAAACGTTTCAGACAAGCGTGGATGCATTACGAATCAAAATATATAAAAAATATTTATTTGGCAAAATATCACAAAATTTTTTAATTCACATCCAAAACACTTATTTCGGATCTCACCTTAGGTAGTGATGCAAACTCAGTGCAACTGCTATTGAAATGTTGGACATCCATCCTATGACAAGCCCATGCTAAATTCATCGCTTCTGCCCCAATTTTGCACAACTTCGGGATCGAAAAAGAACATTTTCACTACTTTTTTGGTGGCATTTTAGTACATTGAATTATTATGTTTCGACAAAATTTTCTTGACTTTGATAATTTTTTGTGTACGTTAGTTAAATGTACTAAAAACGGGGGAATATTATAAACAAATGAAGCATACAAATTTACTAAGTTCGTGCCTCCCACAAAATAGTTCAGAATTTCATAAAATTAGTAAATTTCATTAAAACTGCCTCCATCATGATCTTCATTTGGTACTAAAGGCATTTTTTTAATTTCTAGCTTCAAGTTCTACATTGAGAATATGAAATTTTCTTTAAACGCTCGTATTATTTTCAGTGGAAATTATCAACTGCGACAAAATCGTATAATTGTTAGTGATTTTACAAATTTATTTTTGATTTTAGCGGCCAAACTTGAACTTAGTACCCACTTTAACAACAAAAAATATTATATCTAATAAATTTTCTTTTTCTTTATTCCGTCAAAAGTAACACTTTTTTATCTCTTACAAAAATTCTGTAACACTTTCTGGTAAAATAAATAAACTTCATTTGAGTCATTAATTTATTCTTTATTCAAATGTTTGTTTCCGAGTAAATCGCCTATACATAATGACGTATTGGCAACACTGGATAACATTCTTATGCATTGGTTTTTGTTATTGTTTCTTTCCCCTTACAATAACACAAAAAAGTAACAAATCTAGGGAGTATCCTGGCAAGACGACGGAAGGCACAAAAACACCACTTAACTCACCTTTTGACTGTGTATCCGTTTTGATGTTTTCCAGAGTAGTTGTTGTTGTTGCAGCAGCAGCAGCATCCATTGACATTGGCAGACATATGATGGTGGCAAATGCAAATGTACTTATGATGAATTTACATTTAAATCCACAAGGAATTGAAGACGTTGAGTGTGCTGATGATGAAGCAGCATCAGAACGAGGACGATGATGTTGATGTGGAGGATGATGGCGGTTAAGCCTTTGCACAGGCGTTTTCATTATTATGATTTAACAACACAAACACTATGGTAATACTTTCAGGTAAAAAAAAATTGCAAGCAAAACTTGAATGTCGTTCTTTATTTGCGAAAATATTTGTATATCACCACCACCACACATACATATGTGTTAACTTTTCTTATTGGCTTTGTTGTAGTTGTTGGTTAAAACAGATGTTTTTCTTTGCTGGATTGTTTGGTTAACGGTAATACTAACAAAACATACACATTTGTTTATTTCGCGCCCAATAGACTGTGAGAGCGAGAGACACTCAACAAAAAGGAAATTCTATTCAGAGAGAGAAAGTCATATGGGAGAGCTTCACAATGACATCACACACATTTCCTGTATGAAAAACGTTTTGTCAATTGAATGAATGTCAACAACACATAGCACATAGGCATCTCTTCACATAAAACCTCAGTGTATGGATGAAGAAGGAAAAGGATATGTTATGATGGGCTTGTTGTTGTTGTTATCAATCTATCAAGCTTTGTGTTGTTGTTGTTGGAATTTTTAATATTCTCACATATAGTATACGAATTCTGTTTTTGCAATAGTTTGTTGTTGCTGTTTGGCCAAGGCACACAACAAAAGCCAAATGCAATTTCAAGGGCACGTTAAAACTACAAGTTATGCACAAAAGGCTTACAGCAGCATTGAGTAAGAAGAAGACTTTATCCAAAACAAAAAAAAAACAACACACAACAAAAGGGTGTGGTGCAATTTGTGTTATTTTTTTTGTTAATGTTTTTTTAAGACTATTTTTAAATTTTGGTGGTTGATATTTTGGTATTTTTATTTTAATGCCCTCTTTTTTATGATTCTTTCGTATTTGTTGTCATAGAAATGGCCTAATCATTAACGCACACACACACACAAACATATATTCACATTTATAGACGCTTTTTTGTTTCTTGTGGGTTGGGGAGGGGTATTTTTGTTATGAATGACTTTTTGACGTTTTTATTCGATTCCGTTTACAACCCGTTCCACCACTTTTCGATTATGGCGAAAAACTTCAGCTCTTCTATACTTGGCTTTTTTTTATTGTATTTTCATATTTTTGTTTAAATTCCTTAGTGAACGCCTATGTTGTTGTTGTTGTTATGGGTTGAAAAAAAATAACAACAAAACATTTATTATTAATATATCTCAATTCCTTTTATTTTTTACTCTCTGCCTCTCTCTCTTAGTCCGTAGATTCTCTTTCATTCCATTCTTTAATCAAGGAAAAAAAAAGAACAAAACTTTTGCTTCTCATTTACTTTACGCACTCAGTTGTTATTTTTCTGCTTCTTCTTCTTCCACTTCAGCTTCTATTTTGCTTGATGATTCTTCTTAAACTTTTTTCCACTTTCATTTACAAATATTTCTTTTATCATCACTTCAATTCGATTTTTTTTTACACTCACGCAATTATTTTGCCACAGATAAACAAATAAAATTTTACAAAAATTATTAGAATATTTATTTTCTCCGCAGCTACACAGATACGCTATAGACTACGCTCTACGATGGCTAAAAGCAACAAAAAACAAAATACACGGCACTCGCGTCAAGTCTCGCAAGCAACAACACAAAAATATTGAATCATTTATTCGAAAACGAACGACCGCACACGATAAAATATTTCGGTCGGACGGCCGTTACCGCTTGACTGCGCTGCTGTTGACAAACTAAAATTGAGAGTAACACAAATAAAAATCCAAGTGGTTAATGATTGCACACAAACAACAAACGTCCAATTGAATTGAGGAAAACACAATGATTGGGGCTAGACGGTGAGCGTCACATATGATTATATTCTAATAAAAAATGTCATGGGTGCATCTATGAAAGAATAAATTCAAGAATCGAAAAAAGTGGCATATAGGAAATTTTTCTTCGCATTAGAAATGCGTTGAAATGTAAATAAGGATTTTTTTCTTTACCATGTTTATCCCCAAGGAGTTTCGTTTGACCTAGAAGAAAGATATATATTCGTTTTTGTTAGTAAAAAAAATTGCAATAACATACAGTGAACACGTAGCAATATTCGCTATATATGTATTTATTTTGTGGCATATAAACACAAAACAATATATTTATCTATGAACACATTAGTCATTTAATTTTGTTTTTCGAAGAATAACCAATTTGTAATTTACTACAATTTTCCCTAAAACTGTCTATTGATCAAAATCCACAGAGATTCATACGTTTCGATATTATTTTGTCTTACATTTACAACAGTTAGGGCCAGTTTCTCAATGTTGTTTTATTATTTATCGTGTCGATAAAACAGCTGATCCCATACAAAAATTTTACTAACCGGAGGTCTATCCTCCGCTTAAAATTAATCGGAGGATGAGAAACTGGCCATTAGTGAGACTATTTTTCCAATTTGATTTTAAAACAATTTTATCATATGCGTTTCCGCCAACTGCCGGCGTCATCAATTGTGTTTTGTAATATTTACGCAAGTTTTTCTATAAATTCTCCCTCTCTCAACCAAAGAGAGTATGCAACTGTTATACGTCTCTTTTAATTTAATTTGACCATTGCACAAATTCTCGATTAGTTAGTGTCGTATTGTATTCCAGTTTTGAGGTATAAACATTTGGCTGGTGAATACACAAAGAAAAAAATTTATTGAATACTTTGATAAAATTAATTACAACATTTGCCTACTTCTTAAAGGTGAGTATTAAGTTCGAGTTTAGCCGCTAAAATCGCTAAAGTGGAAACTAAATCAGTAAGAAAAATGCATGAAATTATACGTATTTGTTGCAAATTTTATTATAACTTGATGGGGAAAAGCCCAAATTTTCACAAAGTTTGTATTCCTTAAAATGGATTATTAAAGAAAAGTAATCGTGAAAAAATGACGTTTTTAGCGTCTAAAGGGTGATACGGTCAAAATTTGGTCAATATAAACTTGACGTATTTCTTTCAATTTTGCATTTAAAAAACTTGAACACCCCTCATTTTGAAGGTGTGTGTGTAGAATGTTGCTCCTATTTTGATTTTGGAATTCACTCTTCAGTTGTCAAAATGCCGTCCAAGCAAGAAGAGCAGCGTATCAAAATTTTGCTCGCGCATCGCGAAAATCCGAGCTACTCGCACGCAAAGCTGGCAAAATCGCTAAAAGTTGCCAAATCAACCGTTACAAATGTAATTAAAGTGTTTGGGGAACGTTTGTCGACAGCCAGGAAGTCTGGATCGGGGGGAAATCGAAAACCGGAAGTTTCAAGCGAAACCCTAACCTCTCTCTCCGAGATGCCGCAAATAAGCTGGGTGTATCATCTACAACCGTGCATTGAGCCAAAAAACGAGCCGGATTATCGACTTACAAGAAGGTAGTGACTCCAAATCGCGATGATAAACAAAATACGACGGCCAAAGCGCGATCCCGGAGGCTGTACACGACGATGCTGACGAAGTTTGACTGCGTCAAAGCCGACTACAAGCAGCTTCCGGGACAGGAGTTTTATACGGCAAAAGGAAGGGGAAAGGTAGCAGATATTTTCAAGCACATAAAACTGTCAAAGTTCGCAAAGAAATATCTGGTTTGGCAAGCCATCTGTACCTGTGGCTTGAAAAGCAGCATTTTCATAGCTTCCGGACTGTCAACCAAGAAATTTACGTGAAAGAGTGTTTGAATAAACATCTGCTGCCTTTTCTGAAGAAACACGGTTGTTCCGTGCTGTTTTGGCCGGTAAAAAGGCCATGGAGTGGTACGCCAGTGTTGCCAGGTGATTTTTGATTCTTCCCCCCAAATCTTAAGAAAAAAAACCCCTAAATTGGTCCAAGCTTTTTTCAAAAATCCCCAAAAATTTTCAGAATATAAAAGTACAAAAAGTGGTCCCAAAATTACGTGAAAAAAATCCTGTAGTGATACACTTTAAAAATTAAATTTAAAACAAATATATATCCTGAAAGAAGAGTTCTTTCCTGAGAAACAAAATTTTAGAAAAACTAAGTTTTCTTTTGATGCTAATTTTTTTTTCGTTTGAAGTAAATAAAAAATAAAATTTGCTATTTAAGAAAATACTTTAAAACAAAAGAGATTTTCGTTTGTTTAAAATTTCATCCCTGAGGAAATTATTTTTTCTATGGATGTAAGAATACAATATGTATATCAATTCAAAAAGCGGGCTTACTCTTAAAAAGCTTTCAGCTGCTAAGTTAAAATACGATTGTTTTTAATTTTGTCAAATATTAAAAATGCCCTTTCAACAGAAGAGTTTAAAAAAGATAACGAAAATAATGCTATTGGATACTTGTTTGTATTTAGGGTCTTCTTGTTGACTTTCCGCATCTTTTTTCTCATAACTCATGCTAGAATTGTTCAGAATTTGCTTGAAAATTGCTCCACTTTATAAGGTCTGAAATAAATTTTTACCCCCAAAAATCCCCCCAAATAAATTTTACCCCTAAAAATCCCCCTAAATTTGGGGGGAAACCTCTAACCTGGCAACACTGTGGTACGCCGCCAACAACGTGCAGGTGGTTCCCAAGGACAAGAACCCTCCCAACACGCCAGAGCTCCGCCCAATTGAGAAATACTGGGCTATTGTCAAGCGGTACCTAAAGAAGACCAACAAAACTGCTAAGGACGAGCAGTAGTTCAAGGCAAACTGGCTTTCTGCGGCGAAGAAGGTGGACAAGGTGGCTGTACAAAATCTGATGGCAGGTGTCAAGCGTGACCTTTAATACTAGCGGCGCCATCTATGTGTCAGACCGGGGACTTATCAACCAACCTGCTATTGTAGTTGGAGTAAGTCTTCGTTAAGTTTGATAGCAATTTGAAATTGCTTTTTAACATACTCTTATGTTCTTTTGTTATTATTTGGTTGATAAAATTGAATTAAACTAAAATGATTTAGAGTACAACAATTTTTGTCGCTGTAGATTTTTATTACTTAAAATATTTTAAAAATCCCGAAAAAATCCCGGGATTCTATATATTGAAATCCCGAATCCCGGGATTAATAACAATTGATCCCGAATGACAGCCCTAGTATAATAACATTCAATTAATGCCATGAATTACGTTATTACCGACCGATAACATAATGCCTTTCTATTGTGACACTAAAAAATTCATTAAATACGTCTTTATAACACTTTGCATTGACATTAGGGGAACGTTGCTTATGCCAGTTAGATAATGCAGTATAATGAAACCGTTCTCTCGACAATAGAGTATCAAAGTTAATTGCCTACATTACAAGTTGATAATGCAGAATTTGTTCACTAACCGTTGTTGCCATATTGTTTGTATTAAATTTATCGGGGTTGTTGTATATGCTAAGACAATTTAATCGTTTGCTGAATCTATTTAAAGATCTATTGTACAATTCGTTGTTAACTACGGAACACTTTTAAATCCGAGAATATTTTTTGTTGGAAGGAAGGAAAACTTGGGTTAGGTCTATATTGGAGCTACAGTAAATGTGAATATTAGAAAACTGCAGCAATTTTCTGGATGACAGTATGAACATTGTGGCTTCCAAGACTGGATCTATATGACGGTTGTCCAATAAGCATTTAGTCACAACATCTTCTACTGCATGCTTTCGTTTTTACGGCATATGGGAGCGAGTTTGTCTGTGGATTCCAATAAAATTGAAAACTCAGCTTGGCTGAATTTTAATATTCCTATTAATACATAATTCAGCTTGGTTACACAGCTTTTCCTACAAAAAAAATTAGTTTAACTTGCCTGAATTGTACTATTCCTATAAAATATTTACTTCAGCTTGCCTAAACAGAAGTTTTCCTACAGAAAGCTTTTCTAACCTTAGCTGAGTTGAAGTTTTCATGCAAAAGGCTTAATTCAGCTTGACAGAATTTAAATGTTCCTACAAAAAAACTTAATTTAGTTTCAGTGAATTGCTACTGTTTCAGCCAGATCGTATTCTGTTTTTTACCCTATATGCACGCTCACAAAAAATCGCTTCTGTAACATATACTCCCAAACATATTTTGCTTCAAGCATATACATTTTTGGGTATTGTCCAAACATTTATATGTTTGATCTCTTCCAATATATAATATGTTTGATAGCATATTGGTCTAAACAATATATGTTTGGATAGTCTAAGTTCCAAACATTTTGTATTTTTGCATCCAAATTCAATAATGTTGTCTTCCAAAAAACAATATGTTATTATGTGACCATATAATATGTTTGGAAGCATTTTGCACCCAAAAATATTATATGCTTAAAAAAAATTCTCCCAAACAATATTGTGCTCAAAATTTTATTTATTTATTTATATACTTACAATCATAATGAATTATGAAAATAAACAGGTAATATAGGTGCTAACAACATAGGTTTTCGACCTGAATGCTCAAAATTTTGTTTCTGCCCAATTGTATATTCCCCGACATCTTTCTCACTTCCACAAGATTTTTTAGTTCTTAGCACCTTTTTCTGTAATACAAACATTGGAGAAGAAATTATTCAATTTTATGATTTTTTTTTTATTTTTTTTTTATTCGAACAGCGGACCACACAGTTTGTAAGGATCAAAGAAGTAGCTGATCAATTGCCCAAGGAAAAATAAAATGTTAATTTTGTAATAACAAGCAACAACCACCAACTTAATTCAATATCGCTCCCTGTTAAATAGCGCTCCAAGCTACTAAACGCATATATGTTTATAGGCTATTTCTAAATTAATATATGTTTGCATTCAAGCATATTATATTTACAAACATTTTATGTCCCAAACATAATATGTTCTAACATATTAACATATATGTCCGAAACATGTTATGCTAGTTTATGAACATTATATGCTTGCACTCAATAATATTGTGTTTAAAAATTTGTGTTCCAAACATATAATGTTTATAGCCAAACATATGAAAAACAGTCTTTTTCAACCGTGTGGAAGCGACTTCGTCTACGGATTAAAAAAAAAATAAATAAATTCAGCGTGGCTGAATTAAACTTTTACTATAGAACACTTAATTCAGTTTGGCTAAATACTTCCATTATTATTCTATTTTCCTATACACCCAGAAATAAGTGACCCCTTCTTTAAGTTAAAATGAACTCATTGTGAAGAAAGTTGAACTTCGTATAGCGCCAAAGACATTTTTATTTGTTTGAACGATGTGATTTTCGTAGAAATTAGGAATAATGCATTCCATATATTAGTTAACATTTTCTTATATTTATATACCACTATACTACAGAATGAAAAAATTTAACTAATTTCATTTCGACAAATCTTACACATTTGTGGTAAAACTTTTACTTCATAATTAGAACTGCTTACCTTCGTTTTTAAATACAATTTTATTTATTTCTATAAGCAATTTTATCTTCAATAAAAGACATGTTTTATTAATATATTGAATATATTTATTAAGAATCAACAACATCGAATCTCTTTGAAATATTAGTTTATTATTCCACTATTTCCAATTTCCGTGTGATATTATCAACTGTAAAACGCACTTTTTCTTCTTCTTGTACTTTTCACTTTTAATAAGTTGCTGCCTAACGATTTTGTCCTCCTTTTACAATTTCAATACCTACACCCAGAAAAAAGTGACCCCTTCTTTAAGTTAAAATGAACTCATTGTGAAGAAAGTTGAACTTCGTATAGCGCCAAAGACATTTTTATTTGTTTGAACGATGTGATTTTCGTAGAAATTAGGAATAATGCATTCCATATATTAGTTAACATTTTCCTATATTTATATACCACTATACTACAGAATGAAAAAATTTAACTAATTTGAATTCATATATGGAATGATTTTATTGAAATTTTTTCATTCATTTCGACAAATCTTACACATTTGTGGTAAAACTTTTACTTCATAATTAGAACTGCTTACCTTCGTTTTTAAATACAATTTTATTTATTTCTATAAGCAATTTTATCTTCAATAAAATACATGTTTTATTAATATATTGAATATATTTATTAAGAATCAACAGCATCGAATCTCTTTGAAATATTAGTTTATTATTCCACTATTTCCAATTTCCGTGTGATATTATCAACTGTAAAACGCACTTTTTCTTCTTCTTGTACTTTTCACTTTTTATAAGTTGCTGCCTAACGATTTTGTCCTCCTTTTACAATTTCAATACCTACAAATATAAAAAATCATAAAACAATTTTGTTGCAAAAGGTTAGCGTCACTGAATATTACCTGATAATTGAAGATTCCAAAATGAAGACAAATGAAAGGGTTGTTATTCTGCTGGTGTTTTCTTTCTTTATACACTATCACGAACATTGATAGATTTATTTAAAAAAACGAAAATTTTTCTCACTAATTTAAAATAACAAATATTTTATATATTTTATTTGTTATATATTATATTATTTTACCATATTATTTTTTAACAATCTCTCCGTATACCAAAACAACGCGATTCCAACTAAAAAAACAACCGACGCGCAAATATATCGATTACACCCACGCGCAAACATATCGATTACGATGACAGGTATCGATTACAGGTAGAAATAGAAAAAATTTCCTATATTCTAACAAGTGTGTTTCCTTAAGTTTTGAAAGGATTGCATACTTCTTAGTACGAATGAACTAAAATATTTTTCTATGCCAAGTGTTGTTCGTATGTATGAAAAACTTTCTATTATAAAGGAAGTCGCAATTATCATTTTATAAGAAATTTTACTAATTTTGAGGAAACTTGGTTTTAGTTCGGTTTTTGTTTATTTTTACGAATGCTTTGTTATCGGTGAACAAAATTTTCTTTTTCAGTAGTAAATTCTTATACGCAGCGAAGAAAATAGTATGAGTAAAATTCCATGCCTTATTCTAGTTAATGAACTATTCCTAACTACTTACAGTTTAGGATTTTTTTACTGAAACGAGTAAATTTTATTATTTTTCACAAAAATTTACCTTAATGGAAATAAAATGGATAAACTATATTGATGAAAATTTGTTCCATTAGTTTCGAAGGCACTTTTTTCTGAGTGTACAAATATAAAAAATCATAAAACATTTTTGTTGCAAAAGGTTAGCGTCACTGAATATTACCTGATAATTGAAGATTCCAAAATGAAGACAAATGAAAGGGTTGTTATTCTGCTGGTGTTTTCTTTCTTTATACACTATCACGAACATTGATAGATTTATTTAAAAAAACGAAAATTTTTCTCACTAATTTAAAATAACAAATATTTTATATATTTTATTTGTTATTTATTATATTATTTTACCATATTATTTTTTAACAATCTCTCCGTATACCAAAACAACGCGATTCCAACTAAAAAAACAACCGACGCGCAAATATATCGATTACACCCACGCGCAAACACATCGATTACGATGACAGGTATCGATTACAGGTAGACAATAGAAATTTAGGAAAATTTCCTATATTCTAACAAGTGTGTTTCCTTAAGTTTTGAAAGGATTGCATACTTCTTAGTACGAATGAACTAAAATATTTTTCTATGCCAAGTGTTGTTCGTATGTATGAAAAACTTTCTATTATAAAGGAAGTCGCAATTATCATTTTATAAGAAATTTTACTAATTTTGAAGAAACTTGGTTTTAGTTCGGTTTTTGTTTATTTTTACGAATGCTTTGTTATCGGTGAATAAAATTTTCTTTTTCAGTAGTAAATTCTTATACCCAGCGAAGAAAATAGTATGAGTAAAATTCCATGCCTTATTCTAGTTAATAAACTATTCCTAACTGATTACAGTTTAGGATTTTTTTACTGAAACGAGTAAATTTGATTATTTTTCACAAAAATTTACCTTAATGGAAATAAAATGGATAAACTATATTGATGAAAATTTGTTCCATTAGTTTCGAAGGCACTTTTTTCTGGGTGTAGAAATATTAATTAACCACAGCTGATGTAAAGTTTTTATTTATACAGAAAACTTAATTAAGCTTGACAGAATCCAAATTTTCCTATAGAAAACTTACTTCAGCTTGAAACTTAATTGCGATTGCCTCAATTTAAGTTAATTCAAAATTTCACTAACTCAAAACCAATATAGAACAAGTATATACGGCCGTAAGTTCGGCCAGGCCGAAGCTTATGTACCCTCCACCATGGATTGCGTAGAACTTCTTCCAAACACTGCCATCCACAATCGAATTACTTAAGTTGAGTAACGCTTGCCGATGGCAAGGTATCTTAAAACCTCCTAACACCGCCTTCTAAATTGTATGTAAGTCCATACATCGATTAAATACGTATATAATTCAGTTTGACAAAATTTTCTATAGAAATAAAATTTTGACAAAATTTTCTATAGAAATAAAATTTTAACAAAATTTTCTATAGAAATAAAATTTTCACAAAATTTTCTATAGAAATAAAGTTTTGACAAAATTTTTTTATAGAAATTAAATTTTAACAAAATTTTCTATAGAAATAAAATTTTAATAAAAATTTTCTATAGAAATAAAATTTTAATAAAAATTTTCTATAGAAATACAATTTTGACAAGATTTTCTATAGAAATAAAATTTTGGTAGATTATATTTGGCTCGAGTGGCAACCATGATTATGAACCGATATGGACCAATTTTTGTGTGATTGGACATCGGCTCTATATAATTATAGACCGATATGGACCAATTTTGGTATGGTTGTTAGCGGCCATGTACTAACACCACGTTCCAAATTTGGACCGGATCAGATGAATTTTGCTCCTCCAAGAGGCTCCGGAGGTCAAATCTGGGGATCGGTTTATATGGGGTCTACATATAATTATGAACCGATGTGGACCAATTTTTGCATGTTTGTTAGAGACTATATACTACCACGATGTACCAAATTTCAGCAAGATCGGATGAAAATTGCTTCTCTTTGAGGCTCCGCAAGCCAAATCTGGGGATCGGTTTATATGGGGGCTATATATAATTATGGACCGATATGGACCAATTTTTGCATGGTTGTTAGAGACTATATACTAATACCACGTACCAAATTTCAGCCGTATCGGATGAAATTTGCTTCTCTTAGAGGATCCACAAACCAAATCTGGGAATCGGTTTATATGGGGGCTATATAGAATTATCGACCGATATGGACCAATTTTTGCATGGTTGTTGGAGACCATATACTTACACCACGTACCAAATTTCAAGCGGATCTGATGAAGTTTGCTCCTCTAAGAGGCTCCGGAGTTCATATCTGGGGATCGGTTTATATGGGGGCTATATATAATTATGGACCGATATGGACCACTTTTTGCATGGTTGTTAGAGACCATATACCAACACCATGTGCCACATTTAAGCCGGATCGGATGAAATTTGCTACTCTTTGAGGCTCCCCAAGCCAAATCGGGGGATCGGTTTATATGGGGCTATATATAATTATGGACCGATGTGGACCAATTTTTGCATGGGTGTTAGAGACCATATACCAACACCATGTACCAAATTTTAGCCAGATCGGATGAAATGTGCTTCTCTTATAGGCTCTGCAAATCAAATTTGGGGGTCCGTTTATATGGGGGCTATACGTAAAAGTGGACCGATATGGCCCATTTGCAATACCATCCGACCTACCTCAATAACAACTACTTGTGCCAAGTTTCAAGTCGATAGCTCGTTTCGTTCGGAAGTTAGCGTGATTTCAGCAGACGGACGGACGGACGGACATGCTCAGATCGACTCAGAATTTCACCAGGACTCAGAATATATATACTTTATGGGGTCTTAGAGCAATATTTCGATGTGTTACAAACGGAATGACAAAGTTAATATACCCCCCATCCTATGGTGGTGGGTATAAAAATTAATTCAACTTGTCGGAATTGAAGTTTTCATGCAAAAAAGTTTAATTAAGTTGAAGTTTCCCTATCGAAAATTAAAAGTTTTTTCTTTTTTTTGTAGGTTATCTCAAAACTCTCGTAGATGGTTAATTCCCTATTATTTCGAAAAATTGCCCCATCAAAAACTTAACTCAGTTTGGCTGAATTGAAGTTTCTCAAAGCAAATTTAATTCAGCTAGGCTGAATTGAAGTTTTCCCATATAAAACTTATTTTTGTATGGTTGATTGAAGTGTTTACATAAAAAAAAAAAAAACTATATTCAGCTGGGCTGAAATTAAGATTTTCCACTGAAAACTTAATTCAGCTGGACTGAATTGAAGTTTTTCCATAGAAAACTGAATTCAGCTGGGCTAAATTGAAGATTTTCCATAGAAAACTGAATTCAGCTGGACTGAATGGAAGTTTTTCCATAGTAAACTGAATTCATCTGGACTGAGTTGAAGTTTTCCTGGAGCAGGTGAAGTTTTCTTAGACTTCAGTCTGGCTGGCCATAAGTACTTAATTGAGCTGGGCTGAACTGGATTTTTCCCATAGAAAACTTAGTTTGGACAAGTTGAATGAATTCAATTGCATACCATATATACCATGGGCCAAGTTGGAGTATTGATGGGTGGAATTTTTAAATCATACTATGCCGAAAATGTTGTCCTTTTAATAATGTAGTTCCCATATAAAACTTAATTTTGTATGGTTGATTGAAGTGTTTCCATAAAAAAACTATATTCAGCTGGGCTGAAATTAAGTTTTTCCACTGAAAACTTAATTCAGCTGGACTGAATTGAAGTTTTTCCATAGAAACCTTAATTCAGCTGGGCTAAATTGAAGTTTTCCCATAGAAAACTGAATTCAGCTGGACTGAATTGAAGTTTTTCCATAGAAAACTTAAATCAGTTGGGCTAAATTAAAGTTTTTCCATAGAAAACTTAATTCAGCTGGGCTAAATTGAAGTTTTTCCATAGAAAACTGAATTCAGCTGGGCTAAATTGAAGTTTTTCCATAGAAAACTTAATTCAGCTGGGCTAAATTGAAGTTTTTCCATAGAAAACTGTATTCAGCTGGGCGGAATTGAATTTTTTCCATAGAAAACTGAATTCATCTGGGCTGAATTGAAGTTTTTCCATAGAAAACTGAATTCAGCTGGACTGAGTTGAAGTTTTCCTGGAGCTGCGGTTGAATTGAAGTTTTCCATAGAAAACTGAATTCAGCTGGGCTGAATTGAAGTTTTTCCATAGAAAACTGAATTCAGCTGGACTAAATTGAAGTTTTTCCATAGAAAACTGAATTCAGTTGGACTGAATTGAAGTTTTTCCATAGAAAACTGAATTCATCTGGACTGTGTTGAAGTTTTCCTGGAGCAGGTGAAGTTTTCTTAGACTTCTGTCTGGCTGGCCATAAGTACTTAATTGAGCTGGGCTGAACTGGATTTTTCCCATAGAAAACTTAGTTTGGACATGTTGAAGGAATTCAATTGTATACCATATATACCATGGGCCAAGTTGGAGTATTGATGGGTGGAATTTTTAAATCGTACTATGCCAAAAATGTTGTCCTTTTAAAAATGTAGTTCCCACATAAAACTTAATTTTGTATGGTTGATTGAAGTGTTTCCATAAAAAAACTATATTCAGCTGGGCTGAAATTAAGTTTTTCCACTGAAAACTTAATTCAGCTGGACTGAATTGAAGTTTTTCCATAGAAAACTTAATTCAGCTGGGCTAAATTGAAGTTTTCCCATAGAAAACTGAATTCAGCTGGACTGAATTGAAGTTTTTCCATAGAAAACTTAAATCAGTTGGGCTAAATTAAAGTTTTTCCATAGAAAACTTAATTCAGCTGGGCTAAATTGAAGTTTTTCCATAGAAAACTGAATTCAGGCCGTATTCCACTGAAAACTTAATTCAGCTGGGCTGAAATTAAGTTTTTCCATAGAAAACTTAAATCAGTTGGGCTAAATTAAAGTTTTTCCATAGAAAACTTAATTCAGCTGGGCTAAATTGAAGTTTTTCCATAGAAAACTGAATTCAGGCCGTATTCCACTGAAAACTTAATTCAGCTGGGCTGAAATTAAGTTTTTCCATAGAAAACTTAATTCAGCTGGGCTAAATTGAAGTTTTCCCATAGAAAACTGAATTCAGCTGGACTGAATTGAAGTTTTTCCATAGAAAACTTAAATCAGTTGGGCTAAATTAAAGTTTTTCTATAGAAAACTGAATTCAGCTAGGCTGAATTGAAGTTTTTCCATAGAAAACAGAATTCAGCTGAACTGAATTTAAGTTTTTCCATAGAAAACTGAATTCAGCTGGGCTGAATTGAAGTTTTCCCATATAAAACTTAATTTTGTATGGTTGATTGAAGTGTTTCCATAAAAAAAAAAACTATATTCAGCTGGGCTGAAATTAAGTTTTTCCACTGAAAACTTAATTCAGCTGGGCTAAATTGAAGTTTTTCCACAGAAAACTTAATTCAGCTGGACTGAATTGCAGTTTTTCCATAGAAAACTTAAATCAGTTGGACTAAATTAAAGTTTTTCCATAGAAAACTAAATTGAGCTAGGCTAAATTGAAGTTTTTCCATAGAAAACTGAATTCAGCTGGGCTAAATTGAAGTTTTTCCATAGAAAACTTAAATCAGTTGGGCTAAATTAAAGTTTTTACATAGAAAACTGAATTCAGCTGGGCTGAATTGAAGTTTTTCCATAGAAAACTGAATTCAGCTGGACTGAGTTGAAGTTTTCCGGGAGCAGGTGAAGTTTTCTTAGAATTCAGTCTGGCTGGCCATAAATACTTAATTGAACTGGGCTGAACTGGATTTTTCCCATAGAAAACTTAGTTTGGACATGTTGAAGGAATTCAATTGTATACCATATATACCATGGGCCAAGTTGGAGTATTGATGGGTGGAATTTTTAAATGATACTATGTTGTCCTTTTAAAAATGTAATTCAGTTTGGCTAAATTGAAGTCTTCCTAAAGAAAACATAATTCAGCTTAGCTGAATTAAAGTTCTAATACAAAAATCTTAATTCAGCAATGCCTTTCACCCAAAGAATTAAAAAACTAACATTGCCAAATGAAAAATTTTCACAAAGTCATTATGAATTTCAATACACATCCATGCCACAGGACATTCTGTATTAATGACCAGAGTGACTAAATTATTATTGTCCACTAAATGCACACTATCAACGGCATTCTAATAAAAATAAAAATCTTATGATTGTAGTTCTCGAGGTGACGATAAGAGGATACAAATAAAGTTCACTTTTAAGTATGTGGGTTATGAAATCAATGAATACCGTGGACCGTGGTCGTCTGTTCATTCGTCGTCAGATTAATAGATGAGAAAAGCCGGAGTATTTATATGCTCTGGTGGTGGGTCATACAGTCACCCGGTCATATTGCCATTCATAACCACTTAAAGCAATCTACGGTGATGATGACTGCAAATCAACTGAGCTGTTTTGCTTAAATAATGAGATTTTCTTTGGAGGGGCTGGTAATTGTGCAGTTGCAAAATGGCATCCACAAAGACTGGTCGTATATTCCTGGCAGCTATTGCAGGTAAGCGTTAGTGACAGTTATTGTGAATAAGATGGGGAAATCTTTTGATTTTGTTTCTTTTTTTTTAAGCCAATTTATCCGCCTTTGCTGTGGGCACATGTCTTGGTTGGACTTCTCCTGTGGGAGTGCGATTAAAGGATGACAACCACAAAGACTCTCCTTTGGATTATAAAATCGACACTACAGAAGATGCATGGATTTCTTCAGTATTAGCCTTGGGTGCTCTGATAGGTAAGTTTTGTTTTTTTTTTTTTTTATATCTCCAAAATGCTGCAGAAAAGTGGGTGAGGATATTCTACAAACCTTTGGGCTTATCCCAATCAGTAGTGATATGACTGGAAGAGGCTGTGGAATAGGAACCCATGAAATTTGTGATTAATTTCTGGCATAATGGTAATTTGAAGTAATGCGCCAGATTGATGTCATCAAGATGATTTAATCGCTATATTCCTCCTACGACTGACGCCCATTGATTTAAGTCAAGAGCCAACTTTTCTTGTTCGACGGATAAGATATTTTCTTGACTTGGAAGTAACAGCAGATTGATGTTGAAGGAAATTACAATTTTTCCCACGAGGGAAATAGTCACTTACCTACACCCAGAGCAGGAATATGGTCACCGAGAATACTGCATTTTTGTTTGCCAAAATATTGTTTTCTCGCCAAACATAACATGCCTTCCGAAACCAGATCCATAATTTCCATGTTACAAGTTGCTCGTGAAAATGTAGCATTATGCTGTTGAAACATGTTTGGGGTAATCATGACCCTTCTGTGCGTGTACTGTTAAGCTCGGTACTCCAAATTTGGATTCTGAGATTGGCAACGAAAATGTGCGGTAATCTGCTGAAGCCTCCCATAATTGTGGAAGGGACCTCTTAACTCATCCCGCAGTGCTATATCCTTCTGGTTATTACTCAGAAACCATTGCTACAATTCATGATAGAAATTAAAATCATCTTAACATCATGGGTGTCGTCCATGGCCAAACTGACACTTTCATTATTTTGGAAATGTTATCAAAATAGTCCCAATGGCCCCACAGATGTTGGTCGGACCAACGATATAATATCCGATGTAATTATCTGAAGATCCGTTATTGTGGTGAAAGTGATCTATTTTGTTTTTTTGGGTTAATCTTTCTAATCCTTCGGTTATGATGTAGACCTTATGAATTGCCAAAACCGATGGTCATCACTTTTCCTGCAACGGAACTATTCCCGAGGAGTGTTTTACGCTGAGGAAGCTTCTGTATCGTTTCGTGACATTCGACGAAACATATATACACTGAAACCTATATATACAGCCAAACAATGGACTCTTAGGTTAGGTTAGGTTAAAGTGGCAGCCCGATTAAGATTCAGGCTCACTTAGACTATTCAGTCCATTGTGATACCACATTAAGTAAAAGTACCTATTACATATGGGCACTTCTAGTTTTAACCGCTGAACCTTCTCGATTATTTGTTTCTGTTGAACCAACCAGATTGTTCCAAAAACATTAGCAGACTGCTTAAGTTAACGTTTTCCAGGTCCGCCAGTAATCTGAAGCTATATGCCCCTAAAATTTTCTTACGCCTTACACAAAATGCAGGACACTCACACAAGAGGTGTTTTATTGATTCCTTTTCCTCCGCATCATGACAGCTCATACAATAGTCATTATACTTCGCACCAATAGTTTTTGCAAAATCGCCTATCAGACAGCGACCCGTTATAGCAGATATCAGCAGAGTGATATCTGGCGTCTCGAGAACACTAGCATATCTAGTGTGCGGTTTAAGTTTAAATGGGACCATATTTGCTTGGTGTCGTTGCAACCCTTGCAATTCTCCCATCGAACATCATGACATCATGATAGCCTTCTCACGCAGTAAGAGCTTGCAGGTAGCCAGAGGCATACCAACAGATTCTAGTTCCCCTGGAATATGTAAGGTAGTTCCTAGCCTTGCTAGCTCATCTGCTTCGATGTTCCCCGGTATGTTCCTATGGCCAGGCACCCATATTAGGTGAATATTGTGCTGCTCAGCCATTTCATTGAGAGATTTGCGGCAGTCGATGGCCGTTTTCGAGTTGAGGAACACAGAGTCCAAGGATTTTATTGCAGGTTGACTGTCTGGGTATATATTAATGCCAATATTGATTGGAGCATTACTTCTCAGCCAATTCGCCACCTCTCTTAATGCTAATATTTAAGCCTGAAAAACACTACAGTGATTAGGTAATCTTTTCGCTATTCGAAGTTCCAGATCTTTAGAATATACTCCGAAACCCACTTGGCCATCCAATTTGGAGCCATCAGTGTAGAAATCTATATATCTTTTATTCCCCGGGATCCGTGTACATCACGTCTTACTGTTGGGAATTAGAGTCTCAAACTTATTGTCGAAAAGTGGTCTCGCCAAAGTGTAATCCAATACGTTAGGCACATCTGGCATTATTTTGAGGACCGAACTGTGACCGTAACTTTTTTCCGACCACAGCGATAGCTCGCGCAACCGCACAGCCGTTGTTGCAGCTGACTGTTTGGCCAAAATGTCTAAAGGCAATAGATGCAGTATGACATTAAGGGAATTTGTTCCTGTCTTGCTGAATGCACCTGAGATACACAAGCACGCCATACGATGAACTTTGTCTAAACTTGTTGACTGGTGAAGTGCCGGCCACCAGACTACAACACCATATAGCATGATAGGTCTAACCACTGCCGTGTATAGCCAATGCAAAATTTTTGGTTTTAGTCCCCACTTTTTCCCTATTGCCTTTTTGCACGAGTATAAAGCTACCGTTGCTTTCCTCGCCCTTTCTTCAATATTAAGCTTAAAGTTCAGCTTCCTGTCCAAAATAACGCCAAGGTATTTTGCACACTCACTAAAGGGAATTTCAATACCCCCTAAGAAAATGGGGCTAACTGTGGGAGTTTTGCGATCTTTCCAGTACATGACTAGTTCTGTCTTTGCAAGATTTACCTCAAGGTTATTATCTTTCGCCCATTTCTCAGTCATCCGGAGGACTCTCTGTATAATATCTCTAACTGTTGATGGGAATTTTCCCCTGACTGCTAGCGCCACATCATCTGCGTATGCCACCACTTGTATCCTTTCTTTTTCTAGGGAAACCAGGAGGTCGTTTATAGCAACATTCCAAAGAAGAGGTGATAGAACTCCTCCTTGAGGAGTGCCTCTGTTCACATACCTTTGTCCTAGTGTGGCTGAAATGCGTCTCTTCCTTAGAAGTTCGTCTAACATCCTAAGTATACCTGGATCAACATTCAGAGTTGTCAGTCCATTTAATATCGAGCTCGGATGGACGTTATTGAACGCCCCTTCGGTGTCTAGAAACGCCATGATTGTGTATTCTTTGACAGATAGTGAGCTTTCAATAAATCTGACTAGTTCATGTAATGCGGTCTCAGTAGACCTGCCCTTCGAGTATGCATGTTGTCGTTTCGACAGCAAACTTGAATCGACGCTAGTTCTAAGATAAATATCGATCATCCTCTCCAGAGTCTTAAGTAGAAATGAGGATAAGCTGATTGGTCGGAAATCCTTCGCACTCGAGTGAGAGGCTTTCCCGCTTTAGGTATGAAAACAACTTTTGTTTCCCTCCACTTTCCTGGAATATATGCTAAGTTGATACATCCTATATATATATCGCCGACAACCAGGGGATAATTCTGTCAGCCACCGCTAGTAACTCCGCCGGAGTAATTCCATCAGGTCCGGGGGATTTGAATGATCCAAAGCTATTTAACGCCCATTTTATTCTAGATTCCGATACAATTTCCTCGATAGGAAACGACCGCAGTGGACTGTGTCTAGGGATCATGCACCAAAGAATGCGAAGACTGTTTCATCGGCCACCGGGTTGTGGAAGTCGCATGGTGTTGAGCCATTCGACTACCAGGAGAAGAGTAAAACCATCAAGAGGCTTTACTATGATGACATATGGGCGAAAAAGTGACCCCATTTGGAGGAGAAAAGGGTTTTACCCCTCCAGCCTCGATACGGTCAAATTGGACTGCGAACTGCTACCGGCCCAGAACGACATCACGTAATGCAGGCTACTCTACTCTGTCACCTCCTCCTTTGTACAAACGACATTGGTGGCTATCCAACATCTGCGAAGTTTGTGTGGCGAGACTTTTCACGCCTAGTCTAGCGTGGAGGTCACTTCATGATGTGCACCTAGTGTCCCAACTGAGATCTCCTGCTTCACCCGGGACCCAAGAGCGTGGAAAATTTTTTTCACATTATTTACTGTGTGACATCAAACAGAACCGCTACCACCCAAAACTATCCTATGGTTATTCAGCCACACACTAATAGAAAAAATTACATTCCATAGTCGTGAACGGATGGTGACAAAATTAAAACGGAAACGTTCACAAAAATCAAAACGGAATGTTCACAATTTTGTCCACGGGCGTTCACGATTTCATGACGGTATTCGTTTTTCTTTGGCCATGAAAAGTCTTAAAATAATCGTTAGACGTTATTATGGCAACTCCTTGGTGGTGAAATGTGCTAAGGCGACTGTTAACGCGTATGGTGCAGAAAACACAGGTTCGAGTCACACTAGCGGAAATCTTTTTTTAATTTTGGTTATAAAATCGTAACCATAACGTTTTCAGATCACGAAGGCTGGTTGTTGTTTTGACAACGCATGGTGTCATTTTATCATTGTCAGAATGACACCGCCTGTTCTCAGTTTGACACCACATGTGTGTTGATTCACTTTCATGAACGAATCGTTTTGAAATGAGCACGCCGTGCATGAGTGTAGGAAACTATGAGTGTAGGCACCTCATAAAGTAAAGTAGTAAAAGATATCAAAATCCTGGAACCTCAACGGGGACATCTTCTGAAAAAATTATACTGAAAATTTTGTCAAAATTTCGTTAAAATTTTATTTCTATAGAAAATTTTGTTAACATTTTATTTATACAAAAAAATTTTGTCAGCATTTTATTTCTATAGATTTTTTTTTCAAAATTTTATTTCTATAGAATTTTTTTTTCAAAATTTTATTTCTACAGAAAATTTATGAAATAACTGTTATTTGGAGAGGAATATTTTGCATAATCTACCAAAATATCAAGAATTCTACCAATCTACAAAACAGTAAAAAATGTACCATTTTTGGTACAATTCTGCCAACTTTGCCAAACGTGTCCCGGATCCCTTTAATATTACGGTCGTGATCAATGCCTTCACATAAAATCGATATGTCCAATGTTTTGAGGACCTTCTTCTTTGCATAAAATTGTTACGCCTGAAGGTATGCACAAAAAATCTATAGTTTAATTTTTTATGCGAGTGACACTTTTGTGTATTGTGTTGTAGAAATTTCAAGTCAGTCTTCAGATCGGCGCCGAAAAACTGACTTGAAAATCTGACTTTACGCCCTTTATGATTGTTTTTATACCCACCACCATAGAATGGTCACGGGGGTATAATAAGTTTGTCATTCCGTGTGTAACACATCGAAATATCGATTTCCGACTATATAAAGTATATATATTCTTGATCAGGGAGAAATTCTAAGACGATATAACGATGTCCGTCTGTCTGTCTGTTGTAATCACGCTACAGTCTTCAATAATGAAGCAATCGTACTGAAATTTTGCGCAAACTCGTCTTTTGTCTGCAGGCAGGTCAAGTTCGAGGATGGGCTATATCGGTCCATGTTTTGGTATGGTCCCCATATAAAACGACCTCCCGATTTGGGGTCTTGGGCTTATAGAAACCGTAGTTTTTATCCAATTTATCTGAAATTGGAAATCTAGAGGTATTTTAGGACCATAAAGAGGTGTGCCGAAAATGGTGAGTATCGGTCCATATTTTGGTATAGCCCCCATATAGAACGATTTCCCGATTTTACTTCTTGGGCTTTTAGAATCCGAAGTTTTTATCCTATTTGCCTGAAATTGGAAATCTAGAGGTATTTTCGGGTCATAAAGAGGTGAGCCGAAAACGGTGAGTATCGGTCCATATTTTAGTATAGCCCCCATAAGAACGATCTCCCGATTTAACTCCTTGGGTTTCTAGAAACCGTACTTTTTATCTGATTTGCCTGAAATTGTAAATATTCTGGTAATTTAGGCTCACAAAAACGTGTATCGGATTAAGTTTTTTATCGGTCCATTTGGTAATGCCTCCATATAGACCGACTTCACTTCTTGAGGGTGTAGAAGGCGCACTGATCACGAAAATTGCTTGAAACTCAATGTAAAAATTTCCAGATTTTACTTCTACAGATTTAAGATTTCAAATCAAGACGTTATTTTATAATTTTCTTGCACACTTACAAGAGATGTTAATGATTCCTCTAAAACTAAAACAAAAATGGTTCTTATAAATCCAGAATCTTATATAGTCCTCATAGGTGAAATCTTTAAATTTATCTTCGGGAAGTGTCCTCAAGCCGTCCTGAAATTTCAAAGGAAACCCTAATATTTGGTTCATGGTGGTGGGTATTTAAGATTCGGCCCGGCCGAACTTAATTCTGTATATACTTGTTACCATCTCATTTAGTAACAAGGATAGTGGATGATTTATGATTTACCTATTACGAAATTCAACCAAACATGAAGTTCGTAATAGGTAGCTATTATGTACTCCAAATAAATATCAAGCAAGGCATCTTTTGAAAGGTTGAAGTCCATCGGGTTCGATTTTTTCAAATATACAATTTTTCAATTAATCAACTGGCAAGGGAAAATATATATGTCATTGAGAACGGCATGCGCCTGCTCAATCCTCTTATTAAGAAGGCAGTGTTGTACCCTAAAACAATCACCACCTATTAGGGAATATGAAATACGACTGCCTAGGTACCCTCTAGGAATATGTGGCAACACCGATGCCACATATTCTTAAAGGAATATTCTCATTTTTGGGTTGATATGTTAATTCATTCTCGTCAAAAATCTGACTTTAGGCCGGATTTTGAAAATCTGATTCTACCTTCTTTCAGAACGTTTAAACTTCCCTCATTAAGAAGGTTGGTGGATGAAATATTTTAGGCGGTTATCTAACCACCAAGTATGAAGTTCGTAATAGGTACCTATGGTGTATTCCAAGTAAATATCAAGCAGGGCATCTTTCGAAAGATTCATGTTCATTGGGTTGGAGTTAAGAATAGGTCAAGTAATCATCTAATCGGCGACAACTGGCAAGGGAAAAAGGTGTCATTGAGAACGGCACGATTAGGTGCAATTCTCCTACTAACATGGCATTGTGGTTCTGGTGAAAAATCATCACCTGGTGGGGAAGATAAAATACGATTACCACTACATCGGTGTTGACACATTTTCCTACAGAAATTTGTTAATTTTTTATCGATGTATTAAATAATTATCTCGATTCGCCTAACTTTAGGTCGGGGTTTGAAAATCTGTCTCTACGTCCTTTCAGATCGCAAGCGCAATCCCGTGAGATATCTCTTCTCTAACTAGCAATGAAATTTTGAACTTGAGAAAATCACCACCTGTTAGCGCATATGAAGTATGATTGCCTAAATACCCCCACATCGGTGCTGTGCAATGGCTTTTGGGTCGATGTATTAATGTATTTTCGACGCCAAAATCCTGGCGGGTTTTGAAAAACTGACTTGACGTCATTTCTGAACGTTTTTATACCCTCCACCATAGGATGGGGGGTATATTAACTTTGTCATTCCGTTTGTAACACATCGAAATATTGATCTAAGACCCCATAAAGTATATATATTCTGGGTTGTGGTGAAATTCTGAGTCGATATGAGCATGTCTGTCCGTCTGTTGAAATCACGCTAACTTCCGAACGAAACAAGCTATCGACTTGAAACTTGGCACAAGTAGTTGTTATTGATGTAGGTCGGATGGTATTGCAAATGGGCCATATCGGTCCACTTTTATGTATAGCCCCTATATAAACGGACCCCCAAATTTGGCGTGCGAGGCCTCTAAGAGAAGCAAATTTCATACGATCCGGCTGAAATTTGGAACGTGGTGTTAGTATATGGTCTCTAACAACCATGCAAAAATTGGTCCACATCGGTCCATAATTATATAGCCCTCATATAAACCGATCCCCCGATTTGGCTTGCGGTGCCTCTAAGAAAAGCAAATTTCATCCGATCCGGCTGAAATTTGGTGCATGGAGTTAGTATATGGTCTCTAACAACCATGCAAAAATTGGTCCACATCGGTCCATAATTATATAGCCCCCATATAAACCGATCACCAGATTTGACCTCCGGAGTCTCTTGGAAGACCAAAATTCATCTGATTCAGTTGAAATTTGGTACGTGATGGTAATATATGCCCTCAAACACCCATGCAAAAATTGGTCGATATCGATCCATAATTATATATAGGCCCCATATAAAGCGATCCCCAGATTTGACCTCTGGAGCATCTTGGAAGAGCAAAATTCTTCCCATTCGGTTGAAATTTGGTACGTGATGTTAGTATATGGTATCCAACAAACATGCAGGAATTGGATCCTATCAGTCCATAATTATATATAGCTGCCATATAAACCGATCGCCAGATTTGACCTCCGGTGCCTTTTGGAGAAGCAAAATTCATCCGATCTGGTTGAAATTTGGTACGTGGTGGTAGTATATGATATTTAACAACCATGCCAAAAGTGGTCCATATCAGTCCATAATCATTTATAGCCCCCATATAAACCGATCCCGAGATTTGGTTTTGGAGCCTCTTGGAGGTGCAAATTTCATCCGAGTGAGTTGAAATTTGTGGATGACAGTCTTTCGTAGAAGTTTCTACGCAATCCATGGTGGAGGGTACATTTAGATTCGGCCTGGTCGAACTTACGGCCGTATATACTTGTTATTTAGTGGATGATTTATTCAAGCTGGTCTTCTGACCATCATACATGAAGTTCGTAATACCTATTGTGTATTCCAAATAAATATATATTTTTATGACATCCAAATTAATTTACTATTTAATATGTTTAATACTTAGTCTACATTTTTTTAATTATTCTCCTTCTCATAGCTCCATTTATTGCTGGTCCTTTGGCGGATAAAATTGGTCGTAAATGGACACTTCTTTGCAGTTCCTTCTTTCTAGCCATATCATATCTTCTAATGATGATAGCTCATCATGTTTCGATTATACTATTGGGTCGAGTTCTTCAAGGATTTGGAGCTGGATTTGTTATGACCGTAATACCAATGTATGTGGGTGAAATATCTACAGCGAATGTAAGAGGGGCAACAGGATCTCTAATGCAATTATTTTTGGTTGGTAAGTTGCAGGCATGTGGTAGGCTTTGAAATTCTTTAATCTTTAATTCCAAATTTTGTCTTCCAGCTGGTATTTTGTATGTCTATTCCATTGGAGCTTATGTGTCTTACTATACCCTACAATGGTTTTGCCTTGTAGTTCCACTTATTTTCGCAGCTATATTTATGATGATGCCAGAGAGTCCTTATTATTTAGCTGGTAAAGGAAGAAAAATCGAGGCCTTAGAATCGCTAAAATATTTAAGATCTCACGAACATGCCGATGATATCGAAGAAGAAATGTCCATAATACAAAATGATGTGGAAGATTCCATGTCCTATAAGGGATCCTTTAAGGAACTCATAACAAATCCGGGTAATCGTAAGGCTCTGATCATTACAGCGGGTCTGGTTGCCTTTCAACAGTTGTCGGGTATTAATGTGGTCCTATTTAATGCCCAGTCCATATTTGAAAATGCCAGAACGAATTTAGATCCAGCCATAGCCACCATAATTGTGGGCTCCGTACAAGTTGCTGCATCAGGTCTAACGCCCATCTTGGCAGATCGTATGGGACGAAAGCTTATTCTACTAATCTCAGCCGTAGGCATGGGTTTAGGATTAGCTGCTTTGGGTTTATTCTTTTACATGAAAATTGTAGTTAAAAATGTTTCTCGCTTCCTTTGGCTTCCTGTACCAGCTTTAATCATCTATAACATTGTCTATTGCATTGGATTTGGTCCTTTACCATGGGCTTTGGCTGGTGAAATGTTTACATCGAATATAAAATCGAAGGCTTCCTCAATTTGTACCTCAACATGTTGGACTCTGGGATTTTTAGTGGCCTATTCCTATCCCTTACTAGCTGAATTGGGTCCTCATTATGCATTTTGGTTATTTGCTATATTTTGTGTAGTTGCATTTTTCTTCACATTATTCTTTGTGCTAGAGACTAAAGGCTTGAGCCTCGCAGAAATTCAAAATAAATTAAATAAAACAAGAAATGATCAAATTATTGAATAGATAAAGGTGCAAAACTTCCACAATTTCAATAAACTGAAAAAAATAACTAAAAATATTTTATTGTTTTATTCTTCGCAGTTAGGGTATACAGAAGATAAAAGCAATAATCATCTTAGGCTCACTTAGACTATTCAGTCCATTGTGATACCACATTGGTGAACTTCTCTCTTATCATTGAGTGATGCCCGATTCCATGTTAAGCTCAATGACAAGGGACCTCCTTTTTATAGCCGAGTCCGAGCGGCGTTCCACATTGCAGTGAAACCACTTAGAGAAGCTTTGAAACCCTCACAAATGTCACCAGCATTACTGAGGTGGGATAATCCACCGCTGAAAAATTTTTTGGTGTTCGGTCGAAGCAGGAATCGAACCCACGACCTTGTGTATGCAAGGCGGGCATGCTAACCATTGCACCACGGTGGCTCATCTTGATCAGATGTAATCTAGCGACTTGGTAGAAATTTTTCCGGCAACGACAAAAACATACGACATCGGTGCTGAGACATATTCTTAGAGGAATTTGTTCATTTTTGGTTTGATATGTTAAATAATTATCTCGATTTGCCTGCAGATCGACGCCGGAAACCTGACTTTAGGTCTGTGTTTGAAAATCTGTCTCTGTGTCTTTTCAGATCGCAAGCGCAATCCCGTGGTTGTCAGGCAATGATTGCTATAGGACTGTTCGTTTAATTTTCCCGTAAGAATAGCCAGTTACAGAACAAAATATTTAAAGAGTGTGGCATGACCGGGCAAGAGCCACAAGGACCTCATGTGACAAGGCCTGGTTTTGTTAAGTGCTATGTAATTTTCAAAATCTATATTGGTGACCTGGATAATTTATCACAAGGCTCGGTAGGGCTATAACCTCAAATGACTTAGCTACTGGTAAGTTCACCAATGTGGTATCACAATGGACTGAATAGTCTAAGTGAGCCTGATACATCGGGCTGCCACCTAACCTACTACTGGTAAGAGCAAGGAGATTGTCCTACACGATTAACCCTTGGTTAGGTTAGGCTAGATTGTAGAGAATGGTATCATTTCTTAGGTTAGGTATAGTGGCAGCCCGATATTTCTGACTCACTTAGACTATTCAGTCCATTGTGATACCACAGTATGGAACTTCTCTTTTATCACTGAGTGCTGCCCGATTCCATGTTAAGCTCAATGCCAAGGGACCTCTTTTTTTTTATAGACGAGCTCAAACGGTATTTCACCTTGTAGTGAAACCACTTAGCTTTTGAAACACTCAGAAATGTCACTGTCATTACTGAGAGGGGATAATCCACTGCTGAAAAACTTTTTCGTGTTCTCTCGAAACTGAGTTTGAACCCGCGACCCTGTGTATGCCAGGCGAGCATTCTAACCATTACACCACGGTGGCTTCCCTGGCAGCCCGATATTTCAGGTACACTTAGACTATTCAGTCCATTGTGATGCCGCAGTATGGAATTTCTCTTTATCAGTGTGCGCTGCCCGATTCTATGTTAAGCTCAATGCCAAGGGACCTCTTTTTTATAGACGAGCCCAAACGGCATTTCACTTTGTAGTGAAACCACCTAGCTATTAGCTTTTGTTTTTTAATGGGTTTCAAGGTCACTTTAAAATGCGAATAAAGCAAGAATTGAATTATTCCATTATTTCCATCCAACGTTTCGCTGGGATTATTTCCAGCCTCATCAGGTATGATTTATTTATTGGATCTGGCAACAACATATGGAATTATATTAGAGCTTAGCCTATATTCTGTTATTTTCCATAAAAGTTTAACTTACATTCAATTTTCGTCAATTACTTATGCAAAAAAATATATACGTCTATTAATACGACACTTTTACAGCACGACATAGAACACATATTTACTAATTGCAAGAATAATTAACTTAATCTAATATCACAGTCAAACTTGTGTTGTTATCACAGATGGTAAATGACAACTAAAATAGTACAATGCTGTAGTTGGCGTTAGCATTGTCTTTGTCTTGTTTTCTGTTTATTGCACTTGTTGTTTTTTGTTGTATTCGTAAGCTCTCTAAAGTATATCTCTTATTCTCTTTTCGCTCTTTGTCCAATATTTTTGCATTTTGCAGATCGGCATTGTGTTTGTTTTCAATGCAGTGTTGAGCCAATGCTGTTGTCATCTATTCTTTCTTTATATCTGCTTCGTGTTCAGCAATTCTGGTGGCTAAGCTACGCTTGGTTGTGCCGATGTAACATTTACCGCATTGCTCTGTTGAGGTTCCAGTACATGTTATTTCGTACACTACATTGCTTTGCTCATATTTTTCTATTTTGGTTTTTGTTTGTGTGTATAGAGAAGAAATGGTTTTGTTTGGTTTGTATGCTAATCTTATTTCTTGGTTGTTTATGATTTCTTGTAAGTGTTTTTGTTCTGTAAGTTTCGGTATGTAGAGAATCCCAAAATATTTGGTGTTGCCAGAAGGGTTGTTTTCTTTTTGTTCTGTTGGATTCATATTAATTTTACGGTCAATTAGATTATTTATTATTTTTAAAGGGAAACAATTTTTGGTTAAACTATTTTTAATTATTTTATTGTTTTTGGGTAAAAATTTTGTATTACTCAATGTAATAACTTTGGATATGAGTTGATTAGCTGTGTTTATCTTTTGTCTTATTGGCTGAGTTGAGTGAAAATTTATTAGACGACCAGATGCAATGGTTTTTGCATACCAATCCGTTATTATTTTGTTTTTCTCTCTATGAATTTTTATATCCAAATATGGAATGCATTGGTTTTCCTCTTTCTCGAGTGTGAATTGTAACTTTTTGTGGTAATTGTTGAATGTTTTTAATATCTTATCCTCATCTTTCCTTTTTATTATGGCAAAAAGATCATCTACGTATTTTGTGATCAGTTTTACGTGAATATTTTTTTGTTCTAATTCTGACAAACAGGTTTCCAATAGAGTGTCAAGAATTATGTCCGCAATAGTGGGAGATAGCGGGTTTCCCATTGGCATTCCGTATGTTTGATAAAAGATGGTGTCCCCATATATGAAATAATTGTTGTCATTGAGGCAAAATTGGAGAGGTTTTAAAAATTGGGGTTTTGGTATTCTGGTGTGTTTCTGAAGGGATTCCCATTTTGTCATTATGTTTTTAATTGCTAAGTGAATCGGTATATTGGTAAACAATGATACCACGTCGAGAGATATGAGTATGTCATCTTCGTCAAGATGGATATTGTCTAGTTTTACTTTAAGTTCGAGTGAGTTTTTTATATTATATTGCTCCAATATAATATTTTTCAAAATCGTTGCAATGTATTTTGACAAGTTGTCAGATTTACTTTTCTGTTGTTTGCTTTTTGTCGATTTTATAGTCATAATAGTTTCTTTGATTTCTAAGTGAAAATTTTGCTCTATCTTTCGTAATTCATCGAATATCTTGACTTCTGTAAATAGATGCTTGGTGTTGTTCGTCGAATTGGATAAATGCGTTGGTATTATTCCGTTTCTTCTGCATGTTAGTAGGTATGTAAGCCTTTCCGTCAATTTAGCTAATTTCTTATTGTCTCGACAGTATGTTTTCAACAAGGTGCAGGTCTCATTATCATATTTTAATTTAACGTGTGCTGTTGAAGCACTCAGAAATGTCACCATCATTACTGAGAGCGGATAATCCACTGCTGAAAAACTTTTTGGTGTTCTCTCGAAACTGAGTTTGAACCCACGATCCTGTATATGCAAGGCGAGCATGCTAACCATTACACCACGGTGGCTTCTCTGGCAACACATCTTGCATCGAATTAATGTTCACTTAGACCACTATAGGTCTATTGAGATTCCTAGAGATAATTTTCCCAACTTCTTCCTCGTGAGGTGGTCCCCTTTAAAGTCACTCAAGAACTTCCATTTATCCGTCTTCCTTAAAGTTGCTTAAAACATCCAACCAGAGGCCCGGTTGAAGGCGAGTATGTTCTTTAAGTTACACTTCCGCAGTTCGGTGAGAGCATGAAAGCAAAAGGAACATAGAATATTGATTATTCCAAAGGATAAAGCTGAACAATGGCGCAGAAAGTGGTAGGAGTCTTCCTTAACATCGGAATTTTGCAATTTCTACGGCTCTGCTCGTCCCATATCAACTTGGTGCACTCGCAACCTTCCGAAGAGCCTCGACATCCTCGCCATAGTTCATCATATTTGATTCCTGTAAAGATATGAAGACAGCAAAGTAAAAACGTCCGTGAGGACATTACTCGTTCCACGGGTGTCCACTTTAGCCAGTACATCTGTTACTTCATTTCCCTTTATTCCAAATTGCCCAAGGCCTTAATAGCTGCTTGACTGGCTTTTTTAGCTGTTTGAAAGAAGCTATAGCTGATATCGCTTCTGAATAATGGCCTCATAAACAGCGACTCAACAGCTTTTGGGATTGTATAAATTTCTGCCTGAAAGATACTATATCCTACCAGTTCCTTCGTCCATTTTAGATTCATCGGTATCGGCATATTCAGAGTTCCCAAAGGTACCTTCTTTTCCTCCCACTCTTCCATACTTAGGTTAGGTTATGTGGCAGCCCGATGTATCAGGCCCACTTAGACTATTCAGTCCATTGTGATACCACATTGGTGAACTTCTCTCATAGCACTGAGTGCTGCCCGATTCCATATTAAGCTCAATGACAAGGGACCTCCTTTTTATAGCCGAGTCCGAGCGGCGTTCCACATTGCAGTGAAACCACTTAGAGAAGCTTTGAAACCCTCAGAAATTTCACCAGCATTACATGGGATAATCCACCGCTGATAAACTTGTTGGTGTTCGGTCGAGGCAGGAATTGAACCCACGACCTTGTGTATGCAAGCCGGGCATGCTAACCATTGCACCACGGTGGCCATATAGTTCGTCTCTTTACAACGCTTGGCAAGAAGTTCTGTATGTCTGCAAACAATACTTTCCAATGTATCAACGCTTTTAAGTCTCACGAGTGTCACATCTGCTGGTTTCGTAGCGTGCAAGTCGAGTGGGCATAGGGCTTGTCATAAAAATGAGTACCCTTCTATTTATCCTACACTAATAGAAAAATATTACGTTTCAAAATCGTGAACGGACGATAACAAAATGAAACGGAATCGTTCACGAAAAATCAAAACAGAAGATTCTCGGTTTCCTCCATGGGCGTTCACGATTTCATGAACGACTTTCGTTATCTTGGTTCGCGATTGTTTACCAAAAATGCCAGCCATATGTAGCCACAGGTCTTCTAACCGCAGTATAAAGCCAATTAAAAAGGAAATGTAGCATTCCCCATTGTTCCCCGACTAATTTTGAGAGTCCCATAGAACTCCCAAGTATCTTGCTGATTTCGAGAGGATCTGCTTCGTCCCGGAAATTGGAATGTCGATCAATGAAAAGCATATCATATTGGAGAGATGGTAATTTTTCGAATAAAATAATTTAACTGTGAGATTTCAGACCCTAAAAAAACAGTATCTACTGCTCAGATGGGTTAATGGTCGACTTGATCCCTGTATTGGAAAAGAGAATCTTGAGATCAATAATAGGAACAAAGACTTCAAGTTTTTGAGGTTGGAGCAGTAATATAAACTCGACCTTAGGAAGATAACCGGATTTCAATCACCTTTGGCGACGTGACGCTGGCTGATCCGAAGAACTGCGTGCGAAGTTTGTCAACTGTAAGTTTATCGTGAATCCTGAAAGGGATCCTTCAACAAGGAGAACAATTCGTCGACCACCTCGACTTCGCGCCAACCACATGCAACAATTTACCTCAGCTGAAAGAAAAGTTGCTAGTTTACCAAAAACCTTTCGAAAAAAGAAAAACGCAGAGCAGACCAATCTGAGTGACACACAACCCAGAGATCAGGAAACCCAACCGACGACCATGGATTACTATTCACCACGACAATACGACAAGCTCTAACACATCGACTCAAACAACTTCATTTATGACCACTCAAAACATCGATTGGATGAGTCATCAGCCGTATAGTCCTGACTTGGCACCGAATTACTCGGTTTTGATACCGTACGGATGGCGCATTCAGAATGCATATTTTGGAGATACCTCAATCAGAGTCCAAAGGGGCCCCGATAATTGGTTCAAACTTTTGGAAAAATGTATAGATCTTAATGTGGAATATTTTGAAAAACAATAAAGCAATTTTCAATGATTAATAATCCGCAAATATTAAACGCAACCCTGCACATGGGTAACCGGCTCCATTTGCTGAATACAGTTGTAGCATGGGCCGCTGGAAGTCGGAGGCCACAACATATAATGAAACGCTTGAGGCGCTCGATCACTCTAGCCACGTGATCTTAATTCTCCTCCTCTTTTCCTTTTTCCGGCAACGACAAAAACATACGACTGCCCCCAGATCGGTGCTGAGACATATTCCTAGAGGAATTTGTTCATTTTTGGGTTGATATGTTAAATAATTATCTCGATTTGCCTGCAGATCGACGCCGGAAACCTGACTTTAGGTCGGTGTTTGAAAATCTGTCCTACGTCTTTTCAGATCGCAAGCACAATCCCGTGGTTGTCAGGCAATCATCGCTATAGGACTGTTCGTTTAATTTGCCCCTAAGAATAGCCAGTTGCAGAACAAAATATTTAAAGAGTGTGGCATGGCCGGACAAGAGCCACAAGGACCTCATGTGACAAGGCCTGGTTTTGTTAAGTGCTGTGTAATTTTCAAAATCTATCTTGGTGATTTGCACCTGGATAATTTATCACAAGAAACGCTAGAGGCATTCGATCACTCTAGCCACGTGATCTTAATTCTCCTCCTCTTTCCCCTTTTCCATTCCGTTCTCCTTTCCTATCCGATAGCTAGAAGTGTACGACCACTCTAACCACGTGCTCCTACATTTCCTCCTCCTTTCCTATTAGAGGTGTACGACAACTCTAGTCACGTGTTCTCTTTTATCCTCATCCGTTCCCATTCCACAGCTAGAGGTGTGCGACCACTCTAGTCACGTGTTATCCTTTTTCTTCCACACGCTTTTTCTATTCTACAGTTAGAGGTGTGCGATCACTCTAACCACGTGCTCCTACATTTCCTCCTCTTTTCCTATTCCACAGCTGGAGGTGTGCGACCACTCTAGCCACGTGCTCCTACATTTCCTCCTCCTTTCCTATTAGAGGTGCGCGATCACTCTAGTCACGTGTTCTCACAGCTAGAGATGTGCGTTCACTCTAGTCTAGTCGTGGTTCTACTTCTTCTCCTTCCTCCCTTCCTCTTCTCCTTCCTTCTTCCTTCCTCTTCTCCTTCCTCCCTGTGTGCGATCACTCTAGTCACGTGTTCTCTTTCCCACTCATTCGTTCCTATTCCACAGCTAGAAGTGTATGACAACTCTAGTCACGTGTTCTCTTTTATCCTCATCTGTTCCCATTCCACAGCTGGAGTTGTGCGACCACTCTAGTCACGTGTTATCCTTGTTCTTCCACACCCTTTTTCTATTCTACAGCTAGAGGTGTGCGATCACTCTAACCACGTGCTCCTACATTTCCTCCTCCTTTCCTATTCCACAGCTAGAAGTGTGCGACCACACTAGCCACGTGTTCCCATCTTTCATCATTTGTTCCTAATCCACAGCTAGAGGTGTGTAATCACTCTAGTCAATGTGCTCCTACTTTCCCACATTCTTTTATAGTCCTCAGTGTTCTTCCAACCACCAGCTAGGGGTATGCGCTCACCGTAGCAGTACATTCCCCAGACAGTCAGACTTACCCTGGAGTAGTGTGAGCTCTCCAACCACTTTCCAGCCCATACCCCTCAGCAAGCATCCTAAATGTGTGTCTCCTACCTAAAGCCGCTCAACAAAGTCCGAGGACCGACGGGTCTCGGGGTACGACATATCCATTCCCATTTCTACTACCACAAAATCTACTGTTAAACACATTTTTTAAACTACTCAATAAAGATAATCATCACTGAACTAAAGCAAACTAGTCTTCTACTTTCCTCTGTCCAAACTTAAGTCATTTTCGGCCCGGAGAGTTTTACCCCAGCCAGGAGCGGGAAAACCTGTCGTTACAACCATCACTGGGTCAAGAGTACTGAGTTAAAGACAGACTATGTAAAGACAAAAAATTATATGATATGTTTATAGGTTAAGTCTGGGCCTCCTTCGTATACTTACTTCCTTAAAAAGCTTTGCTACATAAAAATAGTGAGTTTATTTTTAAATAACATTGTTTTTTTTTTTATTGTATATAAAAATAATACTGCTGTTTAAATGTGATTATTGTCATTGCTTCTCATGTAATCACATAGCCTTTTTTTGCATTTAATTTATCTTGGATTTCCTGAACGGCCAATCCCTTTGTTTCTATCACAACAAGGAGTACAAAGAAAAAGGCGACAATACAAAATAGGCCATAAAACCAAAATACACAATAGACTCCGAACATTTCCATTTCAGGATAGAAATAAGTCAATACAAATACAGAGATAAACATCATAGAGGCCACCAAAGAGGAGGCAAGCGATCTAATATTGGGAGCAAATATTTCACCTATTATGGCCCATGGAAGAGCTCCAAACCCCACACAAAATGCCACACTATATATGACAAGAGCTGTTATGGGTAACCATAAAATTGAGGTTGCATCACCATCTTCCAATTTCATAAAGAAAAAGATGCCTAGGGCTATTAAAGATACAGCCATAACGCCGGCAGAGATCAAGAGCAAACATTTGCGACCAAAGCGATCTGCTATCAATGGTGTTATCAGGGATGCCATTGCCTGAACTAATCCCACAATAATAGTGGCTAAAGCTGGGTCCAAATTAGAATCGGATATCTCAAATATCGATTGGGAATTAAATAGGACCACATTGATTCCACAAAATTGTTGTAATACCACTAGGCCTGAGCTAATGATTAACGCTTTGCGATTTCCGGGATTCCGAAATAAATCTGTGAGAGATCCTTTATTGGCTTTGGATTCATTAACTGTCATCTGAATGCTTTGTATTTCATTTTGTACTCCACAAACACTTTGGCCACGTAGGAATTGTATAGATTTTGTAAGCTCTTCAGAGCGGTTTTTATCTGCCAGATAATAAGGACTCTCAGGCATACAAATAAAAGATACACCAAATAATAGGGGTATGGCAAAACAACACCATTGCAATACCATATAAGATACGTAAGGTCCTATTATGTAAACGTAAAGGATGCCCACTAAAGCAAAAAAGAGAAAAGATCTCTATGAAAATTTAAAATTTTTTTTGTCATATCTTTGCCACAGCTTACTTTGAATAAATAAATTGAGCAGGGATCCTGTTGCTCCTCGCACACTATCTGTGGATATTTCTCCCACATATATGGGCAGTACTGTCATTACCATTCCACCTGCAAAACCCTGAACTGCTCGCACCATTATAACCATCCATACTTGGGTAGCAATTAAGGCAAGCGTAAAGGCTACAATAAAAAATATTGAACTGGAGAAAAGAATCCATTTACGTCCAAATTTATCTGCCAAAATTCCAGCAATGAAGGGAGCTGAAAAAGAAAATAAAAAATTAAAATCTTAGAAATAAATGGCTAAACGAAACCTTTCAAGAAAATGGAATTGTGATAAAGATCAAAGCTTTTTATCGATCATGGTTAAATTCAGTAGTGATTCGCACCGAATGGGTTAATTGAGTTATGCTAAGTAGCAGAGAATGAAGTCACGCCGCTGATATTAGGTGTCAGTGACAATTCGTGACCAGTCGACGTCGCCACAGATTAAGTCGACTAATCTCGGCTGAAACGCCGTCGCCAATACCATGGTTGGCTTTTGTTTCTTTTTTTTTTGTTGGGGGGGGGGGGGGGGTTTGTACAGTCTGCCAACTGACAGCTTTATCGTAAAGCTTGAGACTTTTCTCAGCTTTTTGATATACGAGCGCCCAACCAAATGCAATTAAATCGTGAATATTTTCGTGCTATTATTTAACTTAAGTTGCTCGCGCACGAAGAACTTCCAAGCAAATGATCGCCAGCTTATTTTTTTTCGGAAAAACTGGAGATGTCGCAATCGTACCATTAGAACAACGTAGAACAGTCAAATCTGAGTGATACACAACCATTTGTTTGCCACTTGTTATACCCTGCACCACAGTGTGGAACACTGTGGTTTTAAAAGTGCAGAAGGTGGCGAAATAGACACAAACTTTAGAGAAAAATTTACCACAAATCTATCATATTTAAAAAAATCTTATTTTGAAGTTTGTGGTCAAACTATTGTGGTTAGTATGAAAAAAGTTTTTTTCTTTTATCAGCGACACTTTTTTGTGTATGAATTAACACGAAAATTTAAATTTTTAACTGGATATAGGAGAAATTTTGTCAAAATGTTATTCCTTTAAATTTTTTTTTGTCAAAATAAAAAAAATATAAAAATTTTTGTCAAAATTTTATATCTATAGAAAATTTTATTTCTATAGAAAACCTAATCAAAAACCTATTTCTATGGAAAATTTATTTAAAAAAATATTATTTTGAAGTTTTTGGTCAAACTATTGTGGTTAGTATGAAAAAAGTTTTTTTTCTTTTATCAGCGACACTTTTTTGTGTATGAATTAACACGAAAATTTAAATTTTTAACTGGATATAGGAGAAATTTTGACAAAATGTTATTCCTTTAAATTTTTTTTTGTCAAAATAATAAAAAATTTAACAATTTTTGTCAAAATTTTATATCTATAGAAAATTTTATTTCTATAGAAAACCTGGTCAAAAACCTATTTCTATGGAAAATTTGTCTAAAATTTTTATTTTTATAGAATTTTTTTTGTTCAAAATTTTTATTTCTGTTGAAAATTGTCATTTTATTTCTGTAGAAAATTTTCTTAAAAAAATGTATTTCTATAGAAAATTTTTATTCTATAGAAGATTTGGTCAAACATTTATTTTTATAGAAATTTTATTTCTGTACAAAATGTTCTGAAACTTGTATATAGAAGATTTTCTTAAAATTGTATTTCCATACGAAATTTTCTCAAAATGTTATCTCTATAGGAAAATTTACCAAAATTTCTTAAAATTGTATTTCCATACGAAATTTTCTCAAAATGTAGGAAAATTTACCAAAATTTATTTTTGATAGAAAATATTCTTAAAATTTAATTTCTATTGAAAAAAACTCTTAAAATCTTATTTCTATAGAAAACTTTTTTAAAATTTGATTTCTATTGAAAATATTCTCAAAATATTATTTCTATAATGATTTTCCTCAAAACTTTATTTCTTAAAATATAATTTCTATAAAAATTTTACTAAAAATTTTATTTCTATTGAAAATTTTCTTAAAATTTTATTTCCATAAAAAAATGTTGTCAAAATTATATTTCTATAAAAAATTTTGTCAAAATTTTATTTCTATAGGAAAATTGGCCAAAATTTATTTTTTATAGAAAATGTTCTTAAAATTTTATTTCCATTAAAAAATTCTTAAAATTTTATTTCTATTGAAACATTCTTAAAATCTTATTTCTATAGAAGACTTTCTTAACATATTTTTGCTAAAGAAAATTTTCTGAAAATATTATTTCTACTTCTTTATTTCTTAAAATATTATTTCTATAAAAATTTTACGAAAATTTTTATTTCTATTGAAAAATTTCTTAAAATTTTAAAATTATGTCAAAATTGTATTTCTATAAAAATTTTTGTCAAAATTTTATTTCTATAGGAAAATTGGTCAAAATTTATTTTTTATAGAAAATGTTCTTAAAATTGTATTTCTATTGAAAAATTCTTAAAATCTTATTTCTATAGAAAATTTTCTTAAAAATTTATTTGTATAGAAGATTTTCTTAAAATATTTTTTCTATAGAAAATTTTCTGAAAATATTATTTCTATAAAATTGTTAGTCATCATTTTATTTCTATTGGAAAATTTCTTAAAATTTTATTCCAACAGTAATATTTCTAAAAATTTTATTTCTATAAAAAAATTTGATAAAATCTTATTTTTATAGGAAATTTTCTAAAAATTTTACTTCTTTAGGAAAATTGGCCAAAATAAATTTTTGTATATCAAAATGTTTAGCTGATAGCCTTTGTAGCTAATGCTATTTCTTTTTTTCTTTATACTTGCCTTATATTTATATAAGCTAAGCTAAGTTAAATTTAATAAATAAATAAATAAATAAATAAATTTTTGTAGAAAATGTTCTTAAAATTTTATTCCTATTGAAAAAATTCTTAAAATCTTATTTCTATAGAATTTTTTTTTCTATAAAAATTTCTACAATAATTTGAATTAAAATTTTATTTTTATTGAAAAAATTTCTTAAAATTTTATTTCTACAGTAAATTTTCTCAAAAATGTATTTCCATAAATGAATTTGTCAAAATTTTATTTCTATAGAAAACTTTGTTAAAAGTTCATTTCTAAAGAAAATAGAAATTTTTCTCAAAATTTTATTTTAATAGAAATTTTGGTGAACATTTTATTTTTATAGAAAATTTTCCCAAAATTTTATTTTAATAGAAAATTTTCCCAAAATTTTATTTTAATAGAAAATTTTCACAAAATTATGTTTCTATAGAAAATTTTCTCGGAAATTTAATTCTATAGAAAAATATTTTATTTCTATAGAAAATTGAAGTAGCTCTTTGTTAGGTTAGGTTAGGTATAGTGGCAGCCCGATATTTAAGGCTCATTAAACTACCACAGGTCCATTATGATACCACAGTGGTGAACTTCTACCGTAATCACTAAGTGCTGCCCGATTTTATGTAAAGCTCAAGTTGGGAAGGAATGTTTTGCAAACTCACGAAAGCATCAATAATTTTAACAATATACCAAACAGTAAAAATTCTAAAATTTTTTGTAAAATTCTACCAACTATGGCAACCGTGACCCTGAGTCGATCTAGCCATGTCCGTCTATTTCTATTGAAAATGTTCTCAAAATATTATTTCTATAAAGATTTTCCTCAAAACTTTATTTCTTAAAATATTATTTCTATAAAAATTTTACTAAAAATTTTATTTCTATTGAAAAATTTCTTAAAATTTTATTTCCATAAAAAATTTTGTCAAAATTGTATTTCTATAAAAATTTTTGTCAAAATTTTATTTCTATAGGAAAATTGGTCAAAATTTATTTTTTATAGAAAATGTTCTTCAAATTTTATTTCTATTGAAAAATTCTTAAAATCTTATTTCTATAGAAAATTTTCTTAAAAATTTATTTGTATAGAAGATTTTCTTAAAATATTTTTTCTATAGAAAATTTTCTGAAAATATTATTTCTATAAAATTTTTAGTCATCATTTTATTTCTATTGGAAAATTTCTTAAAATGTTATTCTAACAGTAAAATTTCTAAAAATTTTATTTCTATTAAAAAAATTTGATAAAATCTTATTTTTATAGGAAATTTTCTAAAAATTTTACTTCTTTAGGAAAATTGGCCAAAATAATTTTTTTGTAGAAAATGTTCTTAAAATGTTATTCCTATTGAAAAAATTCTTAAAATCTTATTTCTATAGAAAATTTTATTTCTATAAAAATTTGACTCAAAATTTTATTTTTATTGAAAAAATTTCTTAAAATTTTATTTCTACAGTAAATTTTCTCAAAAATGTATTTCCATAAATGATTTTGTCAAAATTTTATTTCTATAGGAAACTTTGTTTAAATTTCATTTCTAAAGAAAAGAGAAATTTTTCTCAAAATTTTATTTTAATAGAAATTTTGGTCAAAATTTTACTTTTATAGAAAATTTTCTCAAAATTTTATTTTAATAGAAAATTTTCACAAAATTATGTTTCTATAGAAAATTTTCTCAAAAGTTTATTTCTATAGAAAAAGATTTTATTTCTATAAAAAATTTTGCAAAATTGTATTTCTATAGAAAATTGAAGTAGCTCTTTGTTAGGTTAGGTTAGGTATAGTGGCAGCTCGATATTTAAAGATCATTAAACTACCACAGGTCCATTGTGATACCACAGTGGTGAACTTCTCCCTTAATCACTAAGTGCTGCCCGATTTTATATAAAGCTCAATGACAACTTGGAAAGGAATGTTTTGCAAACTCACGAAAGCATCAATAATTCTAGCAATATACCAAACAGTAAAAATTCTAAAATTTTTTGTAGAATTCTACCAACTATGGCAACCATGACCCTGAGTCGATCTAGCCATGCCCGTCTGTGTGTGAACACATTTTTGTAATCAAAATCTGAGTCGCAGTTTTAGTCCAATCGAATTTTTTAATTTAATTTTTTATTTTAATTTTTAATTTTTTTATTTTCTATTTATTATTTTATTTTATTTTATTTTAACTAGAAAATAAAAGAATTTATTTTTTCGCCGATTTACACTCATACACAAAAAAAATAACTGCAAATAAATATTAACATATATGACCATAGAGTACAAGGTTTTTCTACGATTTACTTAAAATTTGGCATAGGGAGTACAATTAACTTTCTTACTATGCATGCCGATTTTGATCAAAATCGGTTCAGATTTAGATTAGCTCCCACATATATATCTTTCGCCCGATATAGGTTTGTATGACCACGGAGGCCAACGTTGCACTCCATAAATTTTGAAATTTTGCAAAGTGAGTTCAATTTACATTTTGGCAATGTGTGCCAATTTGGGAAAATATGGGCAAAATACACACAAAAAATTTCTTTTCTGATTCAATCACGAAATTAATTGATCCCATTAATTTTTAATTGAAATGTCTTCAATCACAGTCCTGACTTTACACCGAATAACTTTTTTCCCATACGTAAAAAAATAAGAGGTGAACTTTTTTCGACACCTGAATCCTGCAGTTGTTAAATACTTTCAAAATGCAACTTTTTGAGATATGTCAATCAGAGTGGCAAAAGTGCTTTTCCAATTGGTTCAAACGAATGCAAAAGTGTATAAATCTTAATGGGGGAATATTTTGAAAAGCAATAAATCGATTTTCGATTATTAACATATGTTTTTGTTATCTAAACCCCAAAATATAAAAGGCAACCTTCGTAAAATTTGGTTTTTATATAGAGTATAGCATATCTTCGTTTCGTCCCGGGGATATAAATGTATGCCTTTTTTAAATTATATATAAATTTTTTTATTTTAAAATATAGACAAATTTTCTTATATAAATTTCACTTATTCTTAAATATAATAAAATATCATGTATATAAGGAATCATTTGTATACTTAAAAGTCTAAAAGTAAATATATTTTTATAAAGAACATTATAAAATATATATATGTATATAAAACCTATCTAAAGAATACTTTAGTGGGAGTGTAATTCATATTCGTAGTCCTCGATTGTAAAATACTCAAAACAAAACTTAAATATTTCGATATCCTACAAAAATAGTCATATAACTATTAGGCGTACTTTTCCATGCCATAAAAGCTTTAATTACTTAAATCTATTTGCCATTTAATTTATCCTGGATCTCTTGTAGACTTAGACCTTTGGTTTCCATCACAATGAAGAGTACAAAGAAGAAGGCAACGACACAGAATATACCAAATAACCAGAAAGCATAATAGGTTCCCAGAGCATCTAGGGCAGGATAGAAATACGTGACGAGAAAACCACAAATCCAGCAGGTGGAAGCCACAATGGATGAGGCAATGGATTTGACATTAGCAGGGAACATTTCACCCATCACAGCCCATGGTAGAGGGCCAAAACCAATACAATAGACAATATTATAGACCACAAGAGCTGGAACTGGTAACCATAGCACATTGGAGGTATCACCCACAACCAGTTTCATATAGAAGAAGGCACCCAAGGCTACCAAGCCCACAGTCATGACACTGGAGGAGGTTAACAAAATTACTTTGCGTCCCAAACGATCGGCGATAATGGGAGTCAAACCCGACGAGGCTACTTGGACAATACCAATAATAATAGTGGCAAGAGCTGGATCTAATCCTGTACCGGCACTTTCGAATATTGATTGTGAATTGAATAGGACCACATTGATGCCAGAAAATTGTTGAAATACCAAGAGACCAGCAGAAATGAATAAAGCCTTTCTATTGCCGGGATTCTTGATTATATCAGCCACGGAACCCTTATTGGCCATTGATTCTTCTACACCAGCTTGAATGCTAGTCATTTCATCTTGTGCTCCACTAACACTTTGGCCTCGTAGAAATTGTAGAGATTTCAAAGCTTCCATTTTACGACCTTTGCCAGCCAAATAATAAGGACTTTCAGGCATAAAGAAGAAGCAAATGTCGAAGACAATCGGTACTACTAGACAACACCATTGCAGAGCTTGATAGGAGACGAAAGGACCTATGGCATAGACATACAAAATGCCAGCTAGAATGACAAATAGAAATTAAAACGAAATTTGATTAGATTATGTATCTATCTGAAGAATTTAAACACACACACACACAGACACTTACAAACAATGAACAATTGCATTAGAGATCCTGTTGCTCCCCGCACGCTATCTGTGGCTATCTCACCCACATACATCGGTTGTACTGTCATCACAAAACCCACACCGAAACCTTGAATAAGGCGGGCCACCAATAAAATCCACACTGATCCTCCAATCATCATGAGGACATAGGCGAGTACAAAAAATACCGAACTGGAAAGTAAGACCCATTTACGACCAATTTTATCGGCCAAGGGACCAGCAACAAAAGGTGCTACAAATTGGGAGAGACAAACAAAAAAAGAACAGATTTAGAATTTTATAAACACTGTAGGGTTTAGTATTTAACACTGTAGAGTGGTTAGCATGCTTTACTCAGTGGTTAGATAGTATTGAGAGAGAGAGTGTGTGTGTAAGTGAGAAATGTTGCCACTAAGCATACATATGATGCTCATATGATATGCAGTGGTTAGCAAGTGTTGGTTGATTTTAGGAGAAAGTGAGAGTGAAGAGGCGATTTATTTAACCCATTAACCCACCTCAATGATAAGAGAGAAGTTCACCACCAGTCATAATGGATGGAATTGTCTAAGCGACCCTGAAATAACAGCTTGCCATTATAGACTAACAATTAACCCATCAAAAAATTGGATTCAGAATTAAAGCCGAGAAGAAGTTACAGAGCCCTTAAATTTAAAACTAATAGCCAACTTCTCATATCCGAAAAAAATGCTTTCTGGTGAAAGTGCTTAAAATTACGGTATTAGTCGAATTAAATCGCTTTTATTGTTTAAAAAGTTGGAAATATGACTTTTTGGTTCTCGTTGTTAGCAATAGTTTCCAAATTTTGAAAAACTTACCGACTAGGGCACCCAAAGCAACAATCGATGAAATCCATGCTTCATCTGATGAATTTATTGGTTGATCTAAAGGTGAATCTGAGGTATCATTAGCTTTTAATTTTGGCGTTACGGGAGAGGTCCAACCTAAACATGTACCCACAGCAAAGGCTGATAAATTGGCTGTAAAGAAAAAAATTGAAATTAATATTCATCTTTCCAATCACTCTAAATTCATAACTCACCAGCAACTGCTGCCAGAAAAATACGTCCTGTTTTGACGGGTTCCATAGCGTGACTGCGTGAATGTGACTGTGTAAATCCTTCACTCATTTGAAATGGACTTACTTCTTGATATTTGATTTGTCTGGCCTCAAAACTCATTTAGTGAACAGGCGAATGACACTTAAAACGATAGCTGAAATTACAAAAGAAGAGGGGAGATATGATAAATTATGGAACATCAAACGGGAAAGGACGAAAGGCCCATTTGTATATATAATAAAATATTGAATGCATGAATGAATTGGCAGAAGGTTATTGCATGGAGCCGCCATAGTGGTCACATTTGTCTGGCTATCAACAAGTGAAAGTAAAAATTCTATTAGTCATGCAAATATTCTGCGAATTGTCGTGTTGACATTTTGTAAAAAATCAACATACACATAAACTATGGCAAATTACATTTTAAAGGATAATTTAAAATATGCAAAGCAAAAATATAAGCATGAATAATATCTTAAATATGAACTACGCTGAAAGAAGAGTTTGCTTTTCCGTACAGAACAAGCTATCGATCTGATATGGCTTTCGGACATAATTGCCACAATTGGCAGAATTCTACAAAAAATGGTAGATTTTTACTGTTTTTTTCTGAGGGGAATTCTACTAATCTACTAAGTAGAATTCCCCTCAGAAATGTCACCAGCATTACTGAGGTGGGATAATCCACCGCTGAAAAACTTTTTGGTGTTCGGTCGAACTACTACTATTAACCATTGCAGCACGGTGGCTCCCGTATATATATATATATATATATATATATATATATATATATATATATATATATATATATATATATATATATATATATATATATATATATATATATATATATATATATATATATTTATATATATATATATATATATATATATATATATATATATATATATATATATATATATATATATATATATATATATATATATATATATATATATATATATATATATATATATAGATATATATATATATATATATATATATATATATATATATATATATATATATATATATATATATATATATATATATATATATATATATATATATATATATATATAGCTTTACATTTTCTATACAAATAAACTTTTGACAAACTCTTCTATAGAAAAAAAAATTTGACAAAAATTTTCAATGGAAAAAAACTTTGACAAAAGTTTCTATAGAAGTAACATTTTTTTGTAAAAATAAAATTTTAACAAAATTTTTCTATAGAAATACAATTTTAATAAAAATGTCTACAGAAAAAAAATTTTGACAAAAGTTTTTATAGATATAAACTTGTAATAAAATATTTTATAGAAATACAATTTTGAGAAAATCTTTTCAGGAATAAAATTGTGTTAATATTTCCTATAGAAATAAAATTTTGACAAATATATATATATATATATATATATATATATGTATATATATATATATATATATATATATATATATATATATATATATATATATATATATATATATATATATATATATATATATATATATATATATATATATATATATATATATATATATATATATATATATATATATATATATATATATATATATATATATATATATATATATATATATATATATATATATATATATATATATATATATATATATATATATATAGCAATACATTTTCTATACAAATAAACTTTTGACAAACTCTTCTATAGAAAAAAAAATTTGACAAAAATTTTCAATTGAAAAAAACTTTGACAAAAGTTTCTATAGAAGTAACATTTTTTTGTAAAAATAAAATTTTAACAAAATTTTTCTATAGAAATACAATTTTAATAAAAATGTCTACAGAAAAAAAATTTTGACAAAAGTTTTTATAGATATAAACTTGTAATAAAATATTTTATAGAAATACAATTTTGAGAAAATCTTTTCAGGAATAAAATTGTGTTAATATTTCCTATAGAAATAAAATTTTGACAAAATTTTCTCTAGAAATAAAATTTTGAAAAATGGTTTATAGAAATAAAATTTTGAAAAAAATTTATATAGAAATAAAATTCTCATATAATTTCCTATATAACTAAGATTTTAACAAAATTTTCTACAGAAATAAAATTTTAACAAAATTTCTGCAGAAATAATATTTTGACAAAATTTCTGCAGAAATTAAATGTTGACAAAATTTTCTATAGAAATAAAATTTTTATAAAACTTTAACAAAATTTACACGGAAACAAAATTTCTACAGAGACAAAATTTTGATAAAATTTTCTATAAAAATAAAATTTTATCAAAATTTTCTACAGAAATAAAATTTTATCAAAATTTTGTATAGAAATAAAATTCTGATAAAATTTCCTATAGAACTAAGATTTTAACAAAATCTTCTACACAAAAAAAAATTTGACAAAATTTTCATTAGAAATAAAATTTTGAAAAATGGTCTATAGAGATAAAATGTTGACAAAATTTTCTATAGAAATAAAATTCTCATATAATTTCCTATAGAACTAAAATTTTAACAAAATTTTCTACAGAAATAAAATTTTGACAAAATTTCTGCAGAAATAATATTTTGACAAAATTTTCTATAGAAATAAAATTTTTATAAAACTTTAAGAAAATTTTCTACGGAAACAAAATTTTGACAAAATTTCTACAGAGACAAAATTTTGATAAAATTTTCTATAAAAATAAAATTTTATCAAAATTTTCTACAGAAATAAAATTTTAACAAAATTTTCTATAGAAATAAAATTTTAACAAAATTTTCTATAAAAATAAAATTTTGAAAAATTGTCTATAGAAATAAAATTTTGACAAAATTTTCCCTAGAAATGCCCAATTAGCATAATTCCTATAGAAATAAAATTTTGACAAAATTTTCTCTAGAAATAAAATTTTGAAAAATGGTTTATAGAAATAAAATTTTGAAAAAATTTTCTATAGAAATAAAATTCTCATATAATTTCCTATATAACTAAGATTTTAACAAAATTTTCTACAGAAATAAAATTTTGACAAAATTTCTGCAGAAATAAAATGTTGACAAAATTTTCTATAGAAATAAAACTTTTATAAAACTTTAACAAAATTTTCTACGGAAACAAAATAATAAAATTTTATCAAAATTTTCTACAGAAATAAAATTTTATCAAAATTTTCTACAGAAATAAAATTTTGAAAAAATGTTCTATAGAAATAAAATTCTAATAAGATTTAATATAGAACTAAGATTTTAACAAAATTTTCTACAGAAATAAAATTTTGACAAAATTTTCACTAGAAATAAAATTTTGAAAAATGGTTTATAGAGATAAAATTTTGACAAAATTTTCTATAGAAATAAAATTTTAACAAAATTTTCTATAGAAATAAAATTTTGAAAAATGGTCTATAGAAATAAAATGTTGACAAAATTTTCCCTAGAAATGTCCAATTAGCACGCATTTAAAATTGTAATTAATGTAAAGTAATTGATTTGCTGTCCAATTAGACGAAATTTGGACCAAACAACAGCCTGCGTTGATATCAGGCCAACATAAAATAGACATGAAATTTGGTAAAAATTTCTATAGAACTAAAATTGTAACAAAAATATCTACAGTAATAAAATTTTAACAGAATTTTTTATAAAAATAAACTGTTGATAAAATTTTCTATAGAAAAAAAAATTGACAAAATTTTCTATAGAAATGAAATTTTTAAAAAAAGAAAATTTTGAAAAAAGTCTAAAGAAATAAAATTTTGACAAAATTTTCTAAAAAATACAATTTCGACAAATTTTTTTATGGAAATAAAATGTTTTCATTTGTTTTGTTTTGTTATTGTTGGTTTTGTTCTTTAAGCATTGTTGTTGTTTTTTTATTTCAGCTTAAGCTGAAATAAAAAAACAACAACAATAAAATGTTGATAAAATTTTCTATAGAAATAAAATTTTGATAAAATTTCTTATAGAAATAAAATTTTGACAAAATTTCCTATAGAAGTGAAATTTCTACAAAAAGAAAATTAAAAAAAAAAATCTATAGAAATAAAATTTTCTAACAAAATAAAATTGTGACAGATTTTTTTATAGAAATAAAATGTTGACAAAATATTCTATAGAAATAAAATTTTGATAAAATTTCCTATAGAACTAAGATTTCAACAAAGTTTCGTACAGAAATAACGTTTTGACAAATTTTCTAAAGAAATAAAATTTTGAAAAATTTTGACAAAATTTTCTATAGAAATAAAATTTTGACAAAATTTTCTATTGAAATAAAATTTTGACAAAATTTTCTATTGAAACAATATTTTGACAAAATTTTCTGTTGAAATAAAATTTTGACAAAATTTTCTATTGAAATAAAATTTTGACAAAATTTTCTATTGAAATTCTTGTAAAAATTTTTGTATAGAAATAAAATTTTGGCAAATTTTTCTACAGAAATAAAATTTTGGCAAATGTTTTGTTTGGCCAAAACCCATTGTGATGATATTTGTACATCCACCGTGGTGCAATGGTTAGCATGCCCGCCTTGCATACACAGGGTCGGGGGCTCAAACCCAGTTTCGACCAAACACCAAAAAGTTTTTCAGTGGTGGATTATCCCACCTCAGTAATGCTGGTGACATTTCTGCGTGTTTCAAAGCTTCTCTAAGTGGTTTCACGGCAATGTAAAATGCCGTTTGGACTCGGCTTAAAAAAGGAAGTCCCTTGTCATTGAGCTTAACATAGAATCGGGCAGCACTCAGTGATAAGAGAGAAGTTCACCACTGTGGCATCACAATGGACACAATAGTCTAAGTGAGTCTAAAATATCGGACTGCCTAACCTAACCTTGTACACCCATGACATTGATGCTAATAGGAGAGATCATAAATGAACGTATAAAATAATAAAACATTTCTTTCGAAGTAAAAATATTTTATCATAATAACCAATAAAATTTTATCAAAAACGTCAAAATAAGATTTGGTAGATTTTTGGTAAAAATTTCGTCAAATGTTGGTAGATTATTTTTAGCATGAGTGGCAACCATGCTTGCGGACCCTCTTGAAGTAGCAAATTTAAGCCGATCCGATTGAAATTTGGTACGTGATATTAGTATATGCCATACAAAAATTGGTGCATATCGGTTCGTAATTATATATAGCCCCCATAAAGCAATCTCAAAAATTGATTTTCAGACCATCCTGGATATATAAAATAAAATCTGTATTCTGTATGTATGTAATTTTTATTAGATAGGTCCCCAAAAAATGTCTTCATTTTAAGGAAGCTGCAATTTTTGGCTCGGTATCGATACCAAATTCGTTCGATCTTAGTAAACTTTTTTTGAGTGTATGACGCAATAGGCATTTGCCTAATACTTAAAAATTCAAATCAAACATATTTTTTCTATTGAGGTGTGGCTCTATGGAAGTTTACATGAAGTTCTAGTTGCAGCAAATGTAAAAGTCAAGTTCGTAAATTTTATTTGTTTCTTAATCACATCCAAATTGCCTATAAAACCAGAAATTCAAATCACGTCGGTAGGCTGGACAAACAATAGAAACTAAATTTAATTTTTTATTATTAGTTTTTTTTTTTTTTGTAAACACAATTACTATTACAAAAAATCAAAAACTAAAGCAAAGTCCAGCAACTTTGGAAGAATATTTGTTTTGTTTATTTTGCAATTATATCTCACTTCCGATTCACAGAACCATGGGTAGATTGGATAAGTGACAAGTTTTACTTTTTGTTTGGTATCGCTTAGACTGGTCATGCATATTCATTGGATGTATGCCTGACTAGAATTTAATTCATCTTGAGTAGTGCCAGAATCACTCACTTTTATTATTTGTGACTTAATTTATAAATTAAAAGCATTTTGCTTCCGGAGGAGTTTGTTTAATATAACTGTTAAAAATGTTAATATAATTTGAATTAATTTAAAGAAATTCCTTACAATTAATTTGTATACATGTTCAAAATGTACTGCGTCCATCGTTAATGCAATAAAACATACACCGAGAATAAAGCTTACTCCGTTCCGGTTTCAGTTGTAAGTTCTCTAAGTGGTTTCGCCGCTATGGGATATGCAGTCACAGTTGCATGAGTTGGTAGAATTCTACCAAAAATAATAGATTTTTTACCAAGTAAGAGGCACTTCATACATTTTCCACAGAAATAAAATTTTGATAAAATTTTCTATCGAAATAAAATTTTGACAAAACTTTGTATAGCAATAAAATTTTGACAAAATTTGCTATAGAAATAAAAGTTTGACAAAATTTTCTATAGAAATAAAATTTTGACAAAATTTTCTATAGATATAAAATTTGGATAAAATTTTCTATAGAAATAAAATTTTTACAAAATTTTCTATAGAAATAAAATCTTGACAAAATTTTCTATAGAATTAAAAATTTGACAAGATTTGCTATAGAAATAAAATTTTGACAAAATTTTCTATAGAAATAAAATTTTTACAAAATTTTCTATAGAAATAAAATTTTGACAAAATTTTCTATAGAAATAAAATTTTTACAAAATTTTCTATAGAAATAAAATCTTGACAAAATTTTCTATAGAAATAAAATTTTTACAAAATTTTCTATAGAAATAAAATTTTTACAAAATTTTCTATAGAAATAAAATTTTGATAAAATGTACTATAGAAATAAAATTTTGACAACATTTCGAATAGAAATAAAATTTTGACAAAATTTTCTATAGGAATAAAATTTTGACAAAATTGTCTATAGAAATAAAATTTTGACAAAATTTTCTATAGAAATAAAATTTTGATAAAATTTTCTATAGAACTAAAATTTTGATAAAATGTACTATAGAAATACAATTTTGACAAAATTTTCTATAGAAATAAATTTTTGACAAACATTTCTATAGAAATAAAATTTTGACAAAATTTTCTATAGAAACAAAATTTTGACAAAATTTTCAATAGAAATAAAATTTTGACGAAATTTTCTATAGAAATAAAATTTTGACAAAATTTTCTGTAGGAATAAAATTTTGACAAAATTTTCTATAGAAATAAAATTTTGACAAAATTAAAAGGAATACATTTTTTCAAATTTTTGACAAAATTTGAGTGCAGTTGGCTGGGTTTATTTTGAGCGTGCTTCCTCTTTTTATACCCACCACCATAGAATGGTGACGGGGGTATAATAAGTTTGTCATTCCGTTTGTAACACATCGAAATATCGATTTCCGACTATATAAAGTATATATATTCTTGATCAGGGAGAAATTCTAAGACGGTATAACGATGTCCGTCTGTCTGTCTGTTGTAATCACGCTACAGTCTTCAATAATGAAGCAATCGTGCTGAAATTTTGCACAAACTCATCTTTTGTCTGCAGGCAGGTCAAGTTCGAAGATGGGCTATATTGGTCCTGGTTTTGGTATAGCCCCCATATAGACCGATCTCCCGATTTGGGGTCTTGGGCTTATACAAATCGTAGTTTTTATCCAATTTAACTGAAATATGAAATCTAGAGATATTTTATGACCATAAAGAGGTGTGCCAAAAATGGTGAGTATCGGTCCATGTTTTGGTATAGCCACCATATAGACCGATCTCCCGATTTTACTTCTTGGGCTTATAGAAACCGCAGTTTTTATTCAATTTACGTGAAATTGGAAATCTAGAGGTATTGTAGGACCAAAAATACGTGTGCCAAAAATTGTGAGTATCGATCCATGTTGTGGTATGGTCCCCATATAAAACGACCTCCCGATTTGGGGTCTTGGGCTTATAGAAACCGTAGTTTTTATCCAATTTGTATGAAATTGGAAATCTAGAGGTATTTTAGGACAATAAAGAGGTGTGCCAAAAATGGTGAGCATCGGTCCATATTTTGGTATAGCCCCCCTATAGACCGATTTCCCGATTTTACTTCTTGGGCTTTTAGAATCCGAAGTTTTTATCCTATTTGCCTGAAATTGGAAATCTAGAGGTATTTTCGGGTCATAAAGAGGTGCATCGGTCCATATTTTAGTATAGCCCCCATAAGAACGATCTCCCGATTTAACTCCTTGGGTTTCTAGAAACCGTACTTTTTATCTGATTTGCCTGAAATTGTAAATATTCTGGTATTTTAGGCTCACAAAAACGTGTATCGGATTAAGTTTTTATCGGTCCATTTGGTAATGCCTCCATATAGACCGACTTCACTTCTTGAGGGTGTAGAAGGCGCACTGATCATGAAAATTGCTTGAAACTCAATGTAAAATTTCCAGATTTTACTTCTACAGATTTTAGATTTCAAATCAAGACGTTATTTTATAATTTTCTTGCACACTTACAAGAGATGTTAATGATTCCTCTAAAACTAAAACAAAAATGGTTCTTATAAATCCAGAATCTGATGAGGACTATCATAGGTGAAATCTTTAAATTTATCTTCGGGAAGTGTCCTCAAGCCCTCCTGAAATTTCAAAGGAAACTCTAATATTTGGTTCATGATGGTGGGTATTTAAGATTCGGCCCGGCCGAACTTAGTGCTGTATATACTTGTTTTCATTCGTTTTGTTTTATTAGTCCATCCGACCATCTTGCAGTCTATAGGGCTTTGCCCACATAAATTTGACAAACATTCTTTTACTCTGTTGGTTAAGCTACACTTGTAGTTTAGTCAATGCAGGGTTTTAAGATGAAATAAAAAAAAAAAACAACAAATATAATTTTGTCAAAAATTTTTCTATAGATATAAAATTTTGACAAAATTTTCTATAGAAATACAATTTTGACAAAATTGCCTATAGAAATAAAATTTTAACAAAATTTTCAATAGAAATAAAATTTTGACAACATTTTCTATAGAAATAAAATTTTGACAAAATTTTCTATAGAAATAAAATTTTGTCAAAATTTTCTAGAGAAATGAAATTTTCAGAAATTATTCTATAGAAATAAAATTTTGACGAAATTTTCTATAGAAATAAAATTTTCTATAGAAATAAAATTTTAACAAATTTTTTTATAGAAATAAAATTTTGACGAAATTTTCTATAGAAATAAAATTTTAACAAATTTTTTATAGAAATAAAATTTTAACAAATTTTTCTATAGAAATAAAATTTTGTCAAAATTTTCTAGAGAAATGAAATTTTCAGAAATTATTCTATAGAAATAAAATTTTGACGAAATTTTCTATAGAAATAAAATTTTCTATAGAAATAAAATTTTAACAAATTTTTTTATAGAAATAAAATTTTGACGAAATTTTCTATAGAAATAAAATTTTAACAAATTTTTTATAGAAATAAAATTTTAACAAATTTTTCTATAGAAATAAAATTTTAACAATTTTTTTATAGAAATAAATTTTTGACAAAATTTTTCTTTAGAATTAAAATTTTGACAAAATTTTCAATAGAAATAACATTTTGACAAAAATTTCTGTAGAAATATAAATTTGACAAAATTTCCTATAGAAATAAAATTTTAACAAATTTTTTATAGAAATGGAAATAAAATTTTGACAAACAGAGTTTCTCTTTACTTTAAGGAAAATTGTGCATCCTAAAATTTAGGTTGCGTAATTTTTAATATTACGTAAATATTTTGTTCAGTGCATGTATGCAAGGCGGGTATGCTAGCCATTGAACTATGGTGCCATGTAGTGCTTAATTTTTATACCACAAAAGATTATTTTATTTTGGTTTCGGAGAAAAAAATATTTTTTCTGTGTAGTTAATAAAGTTTATTTTCAGGAAAATTCAATTTATCGAGTACAAAACTTTCATTTTTAATTTCTACATCGAAAGTGGAGTTTTCTTTCCTGAGGAAGGAATATAAGCAAATTTTTCTTTTGATGCTCAAAAAATTTCATTACAAATAAATAAAAAAGTATTTAGAGGCTATCATTAAATCACTTATCGTAAATGTAGGTTTATTTGCTCTAACAGAAAACACTGTATAATAAAGGTGAATTTTGTTTGTCTAAAATTTTTTGCCGGATGAAAGTAAGCTTTTCTTTGGGTGTAGAGTCCTTTTTTTAATTGTTCAACTTATTTAATTTGTTTTAACTGCTTACAAACTTACTTTATTTATTTATTTATTTTTTATCCAAAAATACTGAGCAAAATTTGTGACGAAAATACAAGTATTTTTTTCTGTTATTACCACTTCACTATACTATTAATATTTTTTCTTTATAAATATTTTTTAAAATTTCCTCTTTACTAAACTTTTTTTTAATATTTTCTCACTTTTTCTCTTTCACTTATCAAATTATTTTAAAAATATTCCACATCCTTTTTTAATATTTCTCTTTTAATGGCAAAATATCCTTTCACGCTTTCAGAATGATGGCTATATGTGCAAGTGCAATTGTAAAACTGTAATAATAAAATTTTCCCAAATACACTTCAATATAAATAAATTCGATCTATTCGGTCTATCTAAAACACTATTAGTTAACATCATCGATAAAACAGCCAAGTTTGAAGACGAAACGTACTACCACCAATCAACGGCCACTCTCCTTGTAAAGCTCCTATCAAACGTATGTCGTATGGTCGGTCGGTCAATCGGTCGATCGTTAATTTCGCAGTGTGTTTATCTCTCATTGCAATTAGACTTGTACTCGACATATGTAAATAAACAAAATCGGAAACGTAATGAACTTATAAAGAAATTGTGTGTTGATGTTGTTGTTGTTGTGGAAATCTAAAATATTGTTTATGAAATATATATATTTTATAGATATTTTATTTGTAAATAAACTGAATAAGTGAAGTGCAAGGAAACATCTGTATTTATTAACTTTTAGAGCAATATGTTGTTGCTGAGGGCATTCCATATAACAGATGAAGGATGCTTTATATTTTTTGGTAAAATCGTGTTAAACCTCAAAAAATAAGTTAACATTATTACATTAATTTAATTTCTTGGCTCTTTTCAAATAGAACCTTAACAGGTTTGCTGATAAGTCCCCGGTCTGAAACATAGATGGCGTCGCTAGTATTAAATGCATATTATTTTTATATAGTACCAACCTTCAAATGATTCGTGTCAAAATTTGACGTCTGCAAGTCAATTAGTTTGTGAGATAGAGCGTCTTTTGTGAAGCAACTTTTGTTATTGTGAAAAAAATGAAAAAAAAAGAATTTCGTGTTTTGATAAAATACTGTTTTCTGAAGGGAAAAAATACGGTAGAAGCAAAAACTTGGCTTCACAATGAGTTTCCGGACTCTGCCCCAGTGAAATCAACAATAATTGATTGGTATGCAAAATTCAAGCGTGGTGCAATGAGCACGGAGGACGGTGAACGCAGTGGACGCCCGAAAGTGATGGTTACCGACGAAAACATCAGAAAAATCCACAAAATGATTTTGAATGACCGTAAAATGAAGTTAATCGAACAGTGCAGAGGCCTTAAAGATATCAAAGGACCGTGTTGGTCATATCATTCATCAATATTTGGATATGCGGAAGCTCTGTGCAAAATGGGTGCCGCGCGAACTCACATTTGACCAAAAACAACAACGTGTTGATGATTCTGAGCGGTGTTTGCAGCTGTTAACTCGTAATACACCCGAGTTTTTCCGTCGATATGTGACAATGAATGAAACATGGCTCCATCACTACACTCCTGAGTCCAATCGACAGTCGGCTGAGTGGACAGCGACTGGTGAACCGTCTCCGAAGCGTGAAAAGACTCAAAAGTCCGCTGGCAAAGTAATGGCCTCTGTTTTTTGGGATGTTCATGGAATAATATTTATCGATTATCTTGAGAAGGGAACAAGTATATACGGCCGTAAGTTCGGCCAGGCCGAAGCTTATGTGCCCTCCACCACGGATTGCGTAGAAACTTCTACTTAAGACTGTCATCCACAATCGAATTACTTGGGTTGCGGTAACACTTGCCGATGGCAAGGTATCTTAAAACTTCCTAACACCGTAATATATACAACATAGTCCATACGTGGTATATATTAAACTAAAAAGGCCGATTAAAATGTTGACAAAATAAAATGTTGACAACATTTTCTATAGAAGTAAAATTTGGAAAAAATTTTCTATAGAAATAAAATTTAGACAAAACTTTCTATAGAAATAACATTTTGACAATGTTTTCTATAAAAATAAAATTTTAGTAGATTATTTTTGGCTCGAGTGACAACCATGATTATGAACCGATATGGACCACTTTTTGTGTGTTGGGGGTCGGCTATATATAACTATAGACCGATACGGACCAATTTTGGCATGGTTATTAGCGACCTTATACTAACACCACGCTGCAAATTTCAGCCGGATCGGATGAATTTTGCTCCTCCAAGAGATCAAATCTGGGGAACGGAGATCAAATCTGGGGAACGGTTTATATGTAATTATGGACCGATATGGACCAATTCTTGCGTGTTTCTTAGAGACCACATTCTAACAAAATGTTCCAAATTTCAACTGGATCGGATGAATTTTGCTCCTCCAAGAGGCTCCGGAGGACAAATCTGGGGATCAATTTATATGGGGGCTATATATAATTATGGACCGATATGGACCAATTTTTGCATGGGTGTTAGATACCATATACCAACATCATGTACCAAATTTCAGCCGGATCGGAATGAAATTTTCTTCTCTTTGAGGCTCCGCAAGCCAAATCTGGGGATCGGTTTATATGGGGGCTATATATAATTATGGACCGATGTGAACCCATTTTTGCATGGTCATTAGAGAACATGTACCAACACCATGTACGAAATTTCAGCCGGATCGGATGAAATATCCTTCTCTTAGAGGCTCCACAAGCCAAATCTGGGGATCGGTTTATATGGGGGCTATATATAATTATGGACCGATGTGGACCAATTTTTGCATGGTCATTAGAGAACATGTACCAACACCATGTACGAAATTTCAGCCGGATCGGATGAAATATCCTTCTCTTAGAGGCTCCACAAGCCAAATCTGGGGATCGGTTTATATGGGGGCTATATATAATTATGGACCGATATGGACCAATTTTTGCATGGTTGTTAGATACCATATACCAACATCATGTACCAAATTTCAGCCGGATCGGAATGAAATTTTCTTCTCTTTGAGGCTCCGCAAGCCAAATCTGGGGATCGGTTTATATGGGGGCTATATATAATTATGGACCGATGTGAACCCATTTTTGCATGGTTTTTAGAGACCATATACTAACACCATGTACCAAATTTCAGCCGGATCGGATGGTGTATTATATTATCAATAAATTTATATACGAATATGTCATTAACTGTTCCTTATATAAAATACTGATCATAATACAAGTTTTTGTTTTCCAAAACGATGAGTTTTTATCACCTTAACCATTAAAAGGTGCATTTTAGTGAGAATAAGCAAAAGTCATTCATGCGAAATTTTACATTATCAAATAACCTGTCATGTGGGAGTGTTTAGAAATATTACACTCAACGCAAAAACTAAAAACTCAAATTAAATTATATACTATGTAATTTAAATAGAATAAAATTATATTAAAGCAAATTAAATAGCTATCACATTAGTTGAATTAAATTTAATTAATTAATGCATTAGTGTAATTTTATAAGAAAATAAGTTAAGTCCTTGGTATACCCTTCACCACTAATGTGGTACAGGGTGTAATAAGTTTGTGCATTTGTATGTAACGCCGAGAAGGAGTAGTCATAGACCCATCTTTTAGCATACCGATCGGCATAGAATTAAATTCCGAGTCAATTCAGTGATGTCCGTCTGTCTGTCTGTTGATGTATTTTTGTGTGCAAAGTCCAGCTCGCAGTTTAAGTCCGATCGTCCTCAAATTTGGCATAGGGTCCTTCTTCGGCTCAAAGACGATCTCTATTGATTTTGGAAAAAAATCGGTTCAGATTTAGATATAGCTGACATATATATTTATAACCGATCTGTTCATAAATGACGTATTTATCAACTGATCTTCTTCCAATTTAGTATAATCGAATATTTTGTGAATCTCGTAAATTTTGCAAAATATCAGTCAAAATCGGTTCAGATTCAGATATAGCTCTCCTATATAGCTTTCGCCCGATTTACACTCCTATGACCCCAGAGGCCAATCTTTTGTTCTGATTGACGTGAAATTTTGCACAGGGAATAGAATTAACATTATAAATATGCGTACCGAATTTGGTTGAAATCGGTTCAGATTTAGATATAGCTCCCATATATAGCTTTGGCCCGATTTACACTCCTATGGCCCCAGAGGCCAAAGGTTTACTTCGAGTTACTTGAAATTTTGCACAGGGAGCAGAGAATGAAACCGACCCATTTTTGTCGGCGGCCGCTGACACTAAATATTTGCCTCCGGCGGCGGCGGCTTGACGGCTAAGCCGATAAAAAATTATCTATTCGGCGGCGCAAAATTATCTATTATAAAATCAATTTGAAGTTTTCCGAATTGTAATGAGATTAGTTGTACAACCAATCCTACAATCAAACTTACATTTCATTCAAATTTTTTGAGCTGAACTTTTGTAAAACTATTATAGCAACTTGATACTAATTCATTGAAGGTGGAAAGTTCAAAATTTTGGCAAAAACTATAACAAATATTATTAAATTTTTCTGATATGAATCAATATTTTAGATTAATTGGCGGCTAAATTTGAGTCGAGATGAGTCGGCGGCGTCGACTGCTAAAAACGGGTCGGCGACGGCTTAAATCGGCGGCGCGACTCGGCGGCTTCATTCTCTGACAGGGAGTAGAATTAACATTATAAATATGCTCACCGAATTTGGTTGAAATTGGTTCAGATTTAGATATAGCTCCATAATATAGCTTTCGCCCGATTTAAACTCCAATGGGCCCCAGAGGACAAAGTTTTACCCCTAGTTACGTACACTTTTGAACAAGGAGTAGAACTAACATTATAAATATGTATACCGAATTTGGTTGAAATTGGTTCGGATTTAGATCTGTCGTCCGATTTACAGATATGACCACCATAGATCAAAATTTTCCTCCGATTTACTTAAAATTGTGCACAGGAAATGGAAATAACATTTTTACTATACATGCCAAATTTAGTTGCAATTGGTTCAGATTTAGATATAGTTGCCATAAATATCTTTCGTCCGATACGAACTTATATGGCCCCAGAGGTCAAAATTTCACGCCTATTTATTTAAAGTTTTGCACAGAGAGTAGGACTAACATTCTTGCAACACATGCCAAATTTGGTTATAATCGGTTCAGATTTAGATATAACTCCCATATATATCTTTCGCCCGATTTAGATTCATATGACAATGGAGGCCACAGTTTCATTTCGAAAATTTTGATGTGTTGCTCTGAGAGTTCAATTAAAAGTTTAGCCATGTGTGCCAAATTTTATCAAAATCAGCTCGAAATTAGACAAAACCCCCATATATGTTCTTTTGATTTTAGCAAATATGGCCGAAATAGCCACCTGTTCCTTGTAACTCGCAAAAATTATCCAAATTTATCTATACTCTAATTCGTATATATCGACCTATAAATCGAAAACGAAGATTTGCGAAATTTTTATAAAATTTAAATATTTCCAATATTTATACCCTTCACCACTACTGTGGTACAGGGTATACTAAGTTTGTGCATTTGTATGTAACGCCAAGAAGGAGTAATCATAAAGGGTGATACGGTCCCATATATATCGTTCGCCCGATTTACACTCATATGACCACAGATGCCAATTTTTTGCTCTGATTTAGTTGAAATTTTGCACAGGGCGTAGAATGAACATTGTAGCTATGCGTGCCAAATTTGGTTGAAATCGGTTCAGATTTAGATATAGCTCCCATATATATGTTTTTTTCTGATTTCGACAAAAATGGTCAAAATACCCTAGTGCATTAGCCGACTTAAATTTTGAGTCTAAAGATTTTGTAGAAGTCTATCAAATTCTGTCCAGATCGAGTGATATTTAAATGTATGTAAATAGACCAACCTTTTAGTATACGGATCGGCTTAGAATTGAATTCTGAGTCGATTTAGCGATGTCAGTCTGTCTGTCTGTTGATGTATTTTTGTGTGCAAAGTACAGCTCGCAGTTTTAGTCCGATTGTCCTAAAATTTGGTATAGGTTCCTGTTTCGGCTCAAAGACGATTCTTATTGATTTTGGAAAAAAATCGGTTAAGATTTAGATATAGCTGCCATATATATTTTTCACCGATCTGGTCATAATTGGCGTATATATCAACCTATCTTCCTCAAATTCCGTACATCCGAATATTTTATGAGTCTCGAAAAAATTGCAAAATATCAGCCAAATCGGTTCAGATTTAGATATAGCTCCCATATATAGCTTTCGCCCGATTTACACTCATTTGCCCACAGAGGCCAATTTTTTGCTCCGATTTAGTTGAAATTTTGCACAGGGAGTAGAATTAGCATTGTAGCTATGCGTGCCAAATTTGGTTGAAATCGGTTCAGATTTAGATATAGCTCCCATATATAGCTTTCGCCCGATTTACACTCATATGGCCACAGAGGCCAATTTTTTGCTCCGATTTAGTTGAAATTTTGCACAGGGAGTAGAATTAGCATTGTAGCTATGCGTGCCAAATTTGGTTGAAATCGGTTCAGATTTAGATATATCTCCCATATATAGCTTTCGCCCGATGTACACTCATATGACCACAGAGGCCAATTTTTAACTCCGATTTAGTTGAAATTTTGCACAGAGAGTAGAATTAGCATTGTTGCTATGCGTGCCAAATTTGGTTGAAATCGGTTCAGAGTTAGATATAGCTCCCATATATATGTTTTTTCTGATTTCGACAAAAATGGTAAAAATACCAACATTTTCCTTGTAAAATCACCACTGCTTAGTCGAAAAGTTGTAAAAATGACTCTAATTTCCCTAAACTTCTAATACATATATATCGAGCGATAAATCATAAATAAACTTTTGCAAAGTTTCCTTAAAATTGCTTCAGATTTAAATGTTTCCCATATTTTTTTTTACTAACATTGTGTTCCACCCAAGTGCATTAGCCGACTAAAATTTTGAGTCCATAGATTTTGTAGAATTCTATCAAATTCTGTCCAGATCGAGTGATATTTGAATGTATGTATTTGGGACAAACCTTTATATATAGCGCCCAACACATTTGACGGATGTGATATGGTATCGAAAATTTAGATCTTTAGACTTTCCTTACTTGTTTCTGATTTTATCACGAAATTAATTTTTTAATTATTATTTGATACTATTAAATATGGTTTTAATTAAAAAAAGTTTTTTTGAAACACTTAAATTTTTAATTGAATATTTTTGAAAATGCAATTAAAATTTTAATTGGAAATATTTTGGTGAACATTTTTTCAGTGTGTGTAAATCGAGTTGTTACTGATTTGCTACTTTTTTAAGCGTTGACACTTTTGCCATACCTTTTACATTTCTATGTCACCTTTTTGCCATGTTGTGAGACTTTTTAATAAATTTCTCCTTTAGTGCAATAGTTTTCGTAAATTTGATCCCGGAACACTTTAATGATACAATGGTGATCGGTGCTTCAACATAAAATCGAAGTAATGCGCCTAACACTAAAATTTTGAGCACTTTTTCTTTCACAAACCATAATGATATCAAACGGGCAATGGTAACGCCTAAAAAGATACATCGAAAATCTGGGTTTACATATGAATTGAATATTTAAGAATTCATTTTCGATGAAATGTAGATAAAATTATTGTTGGATTTATTTATATCTTATTTTAATTCCATAAGGAAATAATAAAATTTAATTCCTATTTTTGCTTTACAAAAAATGTGCCACTTTTTATTGCAAATAGGTGATTCCACGTAAACTGACCCCAGCTCATTTAAAAATATATAACAGATTTTAGCGAAAAAAATACCATAACGGATATCACGAACAATCTAATCTTAAATATCCATGAAGAGTTGTTAAAATTTAGGAACAGTTTTTTTCGTAAGAAGACATTTCCATGGGGTACCATGAAATTGTTGGCTGCACTATATTTATTGGCGAATTGGCAACACTATTTGACTTTTGGCCACATGAAAGTACATATTTTCAAGTATTGTTTAGTGCAAAATCGTAACTTTTTGAAAATATTTATTGGCTATAAGCGTCTCTGTAACACGGAGGGTCTCATTTGTCACACCCGATACGGTAAATATATAAAAAGTTTAATTTTTATAAATTTTATGTAGGTATATATATAATATATTTTGTGCAAGTTAGGTCCGAGCTAAGCTGTATAAAATTAATTAAAATGTTTCAGTATCATTTGAATATTTAAGCTATTAGTTGCGTTATAAGATCTGTCACACCCGTTACACAAAAATCGTGGTCAATTTTGAATTGATTTAAAAATATCAATATCATTATTTCAGATATGGAATTCAAAAATAGAATGCAAAAATTTCGGTTTGAGTTGAAAAAAGATCCAACTAAATTAAAAAACATCTGGAAAAAGAAAGGGAAAGAGATAAGAAACGTCGGGATAACAAGAAAAAAGTGATGGATAATGACGCGTTGGAAGAAAAACGGAATAGAGATAGAGAGCGACAGAAGAAGTGCAGAGAAAAAAATAGAAGTATTGATCTGGGCAAAATCTCTTCGAATTCTCATATTGGATCTTATAAATCAAAAAGGTCGCTGAAGAAAGCTGTGACTAACGTAAAAATAAAAGCTTACCGCAGAGCCCATCGAAAAAGAAAGCTGTTTTATTCGAAATCGCTTCTGAAATACTTCCTTCGGAATTATCAAAGGCTTTGCATAATACCGAAGCAAAAAGTAACGCAATTTCTGAAGAGGTGATATCAAATATAAAACAGTTTTTCATTCGAGATGATTAAGTCGTCAAAGTCCCGGCATTAAAGATTATAAATCCATAAAAGATCCCATAACTGGAAAACGGATTCAACTTCAAAAACGATATTTAATAATGAGTCTTAGAGAGTGTTATAATCAGTTTAGACAAGAAAATCCAGACGTTAAAGTCGGAAAGTCTAAGTTTTGTTCATACCGACCAAAAAACATTTGCATTGTTAGTGAAATTCCACATGATGTTTGTCTATGTGTATATCACTCAAATTTCAATTTTTTAACAGAAGCTTTGCATAGCATTTTTCCTTCTGTTCCCTCATCATCAAAAGAAATTTTGGATGTGCTCTGTTGCGATGTAAAAAGTGAAAATTGTATGACAAACCAATGTTGCAATTGTGACAGAGTAAACGATATCATACCTCTTAAATACGATACATTGACGCCTATATCTTGGAAACAGTGGTTGCAATGTTCCGAAGGACGCTTACAAATAACTACCCAGAAAGACACCGTAGCAGACCTACTTATTGTATTTAATTCAAAATTATTAAAATTCAAAACTCACGTTTTTGTTAAAAACGAGCAAAGCCGCTTTTTTAAAGAGACAAAAGCAAAGCTTTCCCAAAACGAAGCCGTCTTGCAGTTAGATTTTGCAGAAAATTTTGCTATTATTGCCCAAGATGAAATACAAAGCGCACATTGGCGCCACAATCAATCTACAATATTTATTGCCTGTGCATGGACTAGAAATTCGGAACAAGAAGTTGAATGTCATTCCTACGGTATTATAAGTGACGATCTCACACACAGCAAATATTGTGTATGGGTGTTCCTGCGAAATATTTTAATGGTCTTCAAACAAAAGCACAAACATATTACCAAAGTTATAATATATTCTGACGGATGTGCCGCACAATTCAAAAATCGCTATAACCTTTTCAACATTTGCACTGCCAAGGAAGACTTTGGTGTTGAAATATCGTGGTCGTTTTTTCCTACCAGTCATGGCAAAGGTGCAGTAGATGGCATAGGGGCAGTCATTAAGAGAACGATGTGGACTGCAGTGAAGGCTCGTAAGGTTATTTTAAATCAACCTATTGATTGTTACAATTTTTTGATTGGTTCTGCAATAAAAGGAATAAAGTATATTTATTCCTTTTATTGCATGTTTCTCAAAATGATATTAAAGAATATCAAACTATTTTAGAAAATAGGTGGAAAGCTCTACAACAAATTAAAAATATTCGGTCTAAGCATTATTTTGAAAAAAGTGATGCTTACAATATCCTAGCAGGTCGCACAGCGTATTCAATGTTAGAAGTCAATTCTTTGGAGAAAATGAAAAAATAAGTCTGATATAAACATGTCTATGAGAAAGCACAATTTTTTTAAGTTTTAAAAACATATTTTTGTCAATGAAATTTTTATTTTCTTATTCTTTTATTTGAAGTTTCTTCAATAAGTTTAAGTAACACTGAAGTATGAATATGATTTTGTGAATAAAAATAAATAATTTTTTTTAAAAAGCCATCTGCATTGTCTGGTTTTACTTATTACACATCTAGATTGAGACTGTGTCACACCCGTTACATTGACATGTCACACCCGTTACGTATTAATATATTTATATCAAACTAAATAATAATCGAAATGATTTGGAATAAAGCTTATAATAAGCAGTATACTATCCATAATCCATGAAAAAAATGTTTTGTTAACGGACCATACAAAAAGTTTACAGTAATCAATACAGAAAGCTGCTGTTCAATATTTAAGGAAAACTTAAGGTCACACCCGATACGGTGATATACGAGCCATATCTTTTTTACTTAAAATATTATTAAATTTCCTTGTATGTCAATTGACTACAATTAAATATATCTACTTAAATCACTCTTTATGAATTGTTGTTATAAATTAAATATACCAAAATAAAGAAGATAGTCAGTAACAATGTCACACCCGCTCCGTTGGAATCACCCAAATGACATTTTTGCACCACTATTTTGAATTATCCAACGAAAACACTACTATTTATTGAAATGGTCAGAAATCGAAATGGACGAAAATCAAGGTAGCGTTGAGAATTTCTAAAAAATAGTGACCTACATCTGAGAGCTTTAAATTGATATTTTAATTACACTTGAAAAAATATTGAAAGGTCATACTATATATTAGGTCAATATTTTTTCAAGTGTAATTAAAATATCAATTTAAAGCGTTTAGATGTTGTTTTTTTGCGGCAAAAATATTCCATGTTCTAATCGAAGAATAACATTTTGCTCTTGAAACATGTTTGAGGTGATCATACCCTGCACTGAAAAAAATATTGTCGTGAGGTCAAAGATTTCATGTCTTTAAATTAGGAATGCAAATTTTGCTTAGCATAGGAGACGCATTTCTCTAATATAAAGTTTTTCTCCTTGTCCAAAAGCCAATAAACTTTTCAATGAAGTCGTATGTTATTGTCCTTATAATTAAGTGATTTGACTTAAAAATTGGTATCATAAGACGAAAGAAAAAAATTTTAACGGTAAGATCAACTTGGCTTTAATAATTCAGAAAAAATCTTTAAAATTTATGAAATTGTCTTTAAATTCGTTGTCTTTTTGGATCTTGACTACAAAGTAAAAAATCATTCAAATATAGGACATGTTTTTCAACACTTTATTTTAAACACGTTTTTTTACTTGAAACATACCATAATTTATACTGGAAGTCGAGTCTTAATTTGGAAAATAAAATTGTCCTTAACTCGTTTTTAAAGGACTTTGATATCATATGAAGAAAAACAGCTTAAAAATCGAAAAATTATAATTTGATTCCTAGAAGCAAGTACACAAAACCCACATTTAAAAGAGAATTGTGTCTTAAAAGTATCCTCACTTGGATTCTGCGCTTCTTTGGCTCGGAATCAATACCAAAATTTTTAAAGTAAAGACAAAATCTTTGGAATCGGGTGTGCTTTTTTTCAGTGTGTGTGTGTACTAAGAAATTTACCAATAAATAAATAAATAAATTTTCTTAAATCTTACCCATAGTGCCGTATTAATTTCATTCCCAAAGCGATAGTAAACAAGTCCAATATCCTTTGTTTCTTATCAATAAAATTCAGGAAATAGTTTTTCTTAAGCCTTTGTTAGTTCTGAGCAATCATCAAGGTGATTTACTTTTATTGAAATCACAAGGAAAATATGACAAATAATTTTATTCGAAATTAAAATTATAATTTTTTCCTTTATTTCAAAATTATTTTTTTTTTTATCAAATTTTCATTTATTTAATTTTTTTAACATTTTATTTGATTTATTTATAACAAAGGAAAATATAACAAATACTTTTATTCCAAATTAAAATTATAATTTTTTTTCCTTTATTTCAAAATTATTTTTTTTAATCAAATTTTCATTTATTAAATTTTTTTTTTTTTGAATATTAAATGCAAAAAATGTCTTCTTTTCACTAACGTTTGTAAATTCTTTTGTTGTTTTTTTTAATTAAAATATACTACAAAAAATTCAAATTCATTTTGTTTTGTTTTTTTTTTTTTTTTAATTATTGCTATCAAACGGTATATTTTTTTATTGTTTCAAAAATAATATCATTTAAACGCTATCACTTTGTTTATGAATACAGAGCAGGTTCAAAATTCGCTTTTAATACTCGGCTATTGAATTTGTGTGAGTTGGTTTTTTTGTGTTAATTTTTTTTTAAATCGCAGCTTGTATTAACGTTTAACAGAGACGTAGTGTTTGTTTAAGTGCGTCCAGAAATGAACTGAACCGAAATGTAACTGAAAACTAAAGCTTGAACAAAAGAAACATGTTGCTGCTGCTCCATTGATGGGGACGTAATGATTCCCAAGTGATTTTATACGTCATAAAGAGAATGATTTTTTGTTTTCTTTTAATCGGTTCTGCTCTATGTGAATATTTTGTTTTGTTTCAAAATTGCATTATTTAAAGATTATATTTTTTTATGAGTCGTTTCGAGATTTTTTAGCTTGTGATTGATTTTGTCACAATTAAAAAATTCTACACTGATGAAAATACTGACCTACACTGAAAAAACAGTGAACCCTTTTCCATTGCAAAATGAACTAAACTGTAGTAATATTGACCATGATTTAGCCCTTAAGATTTTTTTCAACTTGTCTAGTTTATAATTCTCTTAAATTTTAGTTCATCTATAACATTGTATTTTAGTTCATTTTTACAACACCATAAGATTTATATACCCCTACCAAGTTAAAAAGTCAGTATTCTTTTGCTTTACTTGCTTATTTTGTGGGAAACCCGATAATAAAAATTGGTTAACAGTCTCTTTAAAATGTCGACGACTAAACTATTTTTAAATCAATCATTCCACAGTACAGAGAAATTAAATAATTAAAGGAACAACAAACCGTTTTACTATTATGAAAATTTTCATACATTAAAATTAAACTTTCTTTAAGCAAAAGTACTTTATTATAAAAACTTATGATGAAAGTTCTTAATACAATGTTTTTTGTGAATAAAAATTATGACCACGTGGAACAGAGAGTAGTTCATTTGAACCCGCTGTTTGGACATTTTGACTTATCCTTTTTTTATTCATCGTAGGTAGTTTTTTCACATATCTTGCTGGAAAAAATGGAAACAAAAATGAAAATTGTTAAAAATTAACACCATGTAATGAAATATAATTTTTAATTCTTCAGTTTAGCTTGTAACTTACCATATTTGGGGCATTTTATGAAATGGTGTAAAGAATTCAACTTTTCTTTGGAAAACGTATCTCATAAAATTTGTACCTGAAACAATTAGAGAAATAATGAAGTATTCTAAATAAACTCATAAAACTGTGTTGTTATCGATGTGAAGGATATAATAAAATAAATATTCTAGTTGAAAGAAAGCAAAAGTTTTAATATAAAACTTACCAATTAAATTGTACGCTGAGGGGAAATATAAAAAGTTGTCCAAATTTATTTGGGTTACTCTGAAATTAAATATTAAATAAAATTATTAAATAAGTTTTCAAAATATCTAATGAAAAATATAATAATATGCATTAAAAACCAAATATTCTTGATAACCCTAGACAGTCATCATTCGTCAAAATGACGACACGTAATTTCATTTTCGATTTAAAACGCATTTTAGTCTATTGGGAAATGGTGAATTTAAGTTATACTAATTCAACCGTTTTATGAATTTTTGTTTTAACTACTTAAAACCAAATTGAATAAGAAAATAAACTCAAGTTTGGTTCACTTTTTCGCTCACGATGAAAATTTTAGCGTCTTGAAATCAGCCGTAGTCAAAATGACGAAGGCTGACGTTAATGTACAAAAAATAAGGATGACTGTCCAGGGCTAAAAGAAAGTTAAAGAATCCTTACCAATTCACTATTAAATTACAGGCAAAGGAGTACTAAAAAGTTGTCCAAATGTTTAAGGGGTTATTGTGAAATTAAATATTTGTTTTTTCATTAAAAATATTACATTGGTTTCCAAAAAAATTTGATTAAAGAAATACTAAGATAAGGCATTAAAAACCTGTAATTTTGATGATAAAAAGGTCACAAAAACGTAAATATTCTAGTTAAAATAAAGCCAATTTTTAAAAGAAAACTTACCAATTCTCTATTTTTTATTTGTTCGAATCCATCTGGAGTTGCTCTGAAATTAAATATTGTTTTTACAACAAAGAAAAACATTAATTAATTAACAAATAATAATATACATAAAAAATATTCTTTTTAAAAGAAAGTCATATTAAAACAAGTAAGAAAGTCTAAAGTCGGGCGGTGCCGACTATATTATACCCTGCACCACTTTGTAGATCTAAATTTTCGATACCATATCACATCCGTCAAATGTGTTGGGTGCTATATAAAGGTTCGCCCCAAATACATACATTTAAATATCACTTGATTTGGACAGAATTTGATAGACTTTTACAAAATCTATAGACTCAAAATTTAAGTTGGCTAATGCACTAGGGTGGAACACAATTTTAGTAAAAAAAATATGGGAAACATTTAAATCTGAAGCAATTTTAAGGAAACTTCGCAAAAGTTTATTTATGATTTATCGCTCGATATATATGTATTACAAGTTTAGGAAAATTAGAGTGAGTTTTACAACTTTTCGACTAAGCAGTGGCGATTTTACAAGGAAAATGTTGGTATTTTGACCATTTTTGTCGAAATCAGAAAAACATATATATGGGAGCTATATCTAAATCTTAACCGATTTCAACCAAATTTGGCACGCAGAGCTAGAATGCTAAATCTACTCCCTGTGCAAAATTTCAACCAAATTGGGCCAAAACTCAGGCTTCTGGGCCATATAAGTCCATATCGGGCGAAAAATATATATGGAAGCTATATCTAAATCTGAACCGATTTCAATCAAATTTGGCACACATGACTATACTACCAATTGTGCTCCTTGTGCAAAATTTCAAGCTAATCGGGATAAAACTATGTCTTCTGGGTCCATATAAGTGCATATCGGGCGAAAGATATATATGGGAGCTATATCTAAATCTGAACCGATTTCAACCAAATTTGGCACACATAGCTACAATGCTAAATCTACTCCTTGTGCAAAATTTCAACTAAATCGGAGCAAAAAATTGGCCTCTGTGGTCATATGAGTGTAAATCGGGCGAAAGCTATATATGGGAGCTATATATAAATCTGAACCGATTTCAATGAAATTTGGCACGCATAGCTAGAATGCTAAATCTACTCCCTGTGCAAAATTTCAACCAAATTGGGTCAAAACTTTAGCTTTTAGGACCATATTAGTCCATATCGGGCGAAAGATATATATGGGAGCTATATCTAAATCTGAACCGATTTCAATAAAATTTGGCACACTTGACTATAGTACTAATTGTTCTTCTTGTGCAAAATTTTAAGCAAATTAGGGTAAAAATCTGGCTTCTGGGGCCATATAAGTCCATATCGGGCGAAATATATATATGGGAGCTATATCTAAATCTGAACCGATTTCTTCCAAAATCAATAGGGATCTATTCTGAGCCAAAACACATACTTGTGCCAAATTTGAAGTCGATTGGACTAAAACTGCGACCTAGACTTTGATTACAAAAATGTGTTCACGGACAGACGGACAGACGGACAGACGGACAGACGGACATCGCTATATCGACTCAGGAACCCACCCTGAGCATTTTTGCCAAAGACACCATGTGTCTATCTCGTCTCCTTCTGGGTGTTGCAAACATATGCACTAACTTATAATACCCTGTTCCACAGTGTGGAGCAGGGTATAAAAATATGGGAAACATTTAAATCTGAAGCAATTTTAAGGAAACTTCGCAAAAGTTTATTTATGATTTATCGCTCGATATATATGTATTACAAGTTTAGGAAAATTAGAGTGAGTTTTACAACTTTTCGACTAAGCAGTGGCGATTTTACAAGGAAAATGTTGGTATTTTGACCATTTTTGTCGAAATCAGAAAAACATATATATGGGAGCTATATCTAAATCTTAACCGATTTCAACCAAATTTGGCACGCAGAGCTAGAATGCTAAATCTACTCCCTGTGCAAAATTTCAACCAAATTGGGCCAAAACTCAGGCTTCTGGGCCATATAAGTCCATATCGGGCGAAAAATATATATGGAAGCTATATCTAAATCTGAACCGATTTCAATCAAATTTGGCACACATGACTATACTACCAATTGTGCTCCTTGTGCAAAATTTCAAGCTAATCGGGATAAAACTATGTCTTCTGGGTCCATATAAGTGCATATCGGGCGAAAGATATATATGGGAGCTATATCTAAATCTGAACCGATTTCAACCAAATTTGGCACACATAGCTACAATGCTAAATCTACTCCTTGTGCAAAATTTCAACTAAATCGGAGCAAAAAATTGGCCTCTGTGGTCATATGAGTGTAAATCGGGCGAAAGCTATATATGGGAGCTATATATAAATCTGAACCGATTTCAATGAAATTTGGCACGCATAGCTAGAATGCTAAATCTACTCCCTGTGCAAAATTTCAACCAAATTGGGTCAAAACTTTAGCTTTTAGGACCATATTAGTCCATATCGGGCGAAAGATATATATGGGAGCTATATCTAAATCTGAACCGATTTCAATAAAATTTGGCACACTTGACTATAGTACTAATTGTTCTTCTTGTGCAAAATTTTAAGCAAATTAGGGTAAAAATCTGGCTTCTGGGGCCATATAAGTCCATATCGGGCGAAATATATATATGGGAGCTATATCTAAATCTGAACCGATTTCTTCCAAAATCAATAGGGATCTATTCTGAGCCAAAACACATACTTGTGCCAAATTTGAAGTCGATTGGACTAAAACTGCGACCTAGACTTTGATTACAAAAATGTGTTCACGGACAGACGGACAGACGGACAGACGGACATCGCTATATCGACTCAGGAACCCACCCTGAGCATTTTTGCCAAAGACACCATGTGTCTATCTCGTCTCCTTCTGGGTGTTGCAAACATATGCACTAACGTATAATACCCTGTTCCACAGTGTGGAGCAGGGTATAAAAATACTTACCAATTTATGAATAAACTATACGCTGAGATATAACAAAAATTCAAATTCATCTGGAATTGAATATTAATTTTTTACATAGAATAATAAAAATTTCAATACACTTTCAATTTCAACATATTTTCCTAAATATTCGTAATAACTTTTTTCTAAACTACCGATAAAATATTAATAACTTTCATTTAAAAGGTTTAATAAACAAACACCAATATATGTCTCAAAAATCCAAAATATTCCATGCCTTTATACTCCCTTGTTGCATACCTACTTAAAAGATGCAACAGCCCCCGCCAACGCCAACTATACAACTGAAGCATGCCAAACAAAACCAAGCAAAGCCAAAACATTCCCACAACAACAAAAACACATGTGCCTTTATTGAAAACAACACCTCATCCAGCCCAAAAACAATAAACTTGAGGAAGATAGGAAATTGGCTACTGAGGAGATCAAACCATTTACCGTGTTAGTTTCATACTCGAACCAAACGCGTATACGACAAGTATTGTCATAGCATTAAAATGCAAATAAAAAGAAATTAAGTGCACGAAATAAATTTCCTTAAACGGGAAAATATAGTTTTTTTGTTGTTGCCTAAAATTTAACATTATTTCATTAGGAAAATTAGGGTTTTCATTTAAAAAATAAAAACGAAAAACAAATAAAAAAATTACGAACATGTATGGAACTAACATGGTAAATGCAACATTTGGTATGACGCAAGCCAATTTCCTATCTTCCTCAAGTTTATTGTCTTTGATCCAGCCAAATAAACCATCCGCGAATAACAAAAACACACACACACACACAAACCACTAAATACAAAAATAAAAACAACCCCACGCTCATGTATACACAACAAAACTCAAGTAACATCATCTTTACATTAATCACATTGCACTATGCCGACAAAGATCTCTGTACTATGCATTAGTTCATCGCATCTGCTGACAATTTACTCTAAGAATAATATTCGTAAAGGCACACCAGTTTACGAACAATGAAACGTTTAACTTAAAATTTGCAAAATTTTCAAGAAATGTTATCTACCATTTTTGACGAAAATGTCTATAAATTTAATTACATGTGAACTAAAAATATTTCATTGGGTAATTTTTTACCAACAATTATTAACTATAGGAATTGTCAGTAAGATATTGCTATCCACTTTCAAGTTAATTTTTCGTACAAAAATATTTTCTCATACAAAAAAATCTTATAGTAAATTGCACTTATTATTTAGAAAATACTATACATTTCACAAGTAGTTTTATCAAAAACAATAAACTTGAGGAAGATAGGAAATTGGCTACTGAGGAGATCAAACCATTTACCGTGTTAGTTTCATACTCGAACCAAACGCGTATACGACAAGTATTGTCATAGCATTAAAATGCAAATAAAAAGAAATTAAGTGCACGAAATAAATTTCCTTAAACGGGAAAATATAGTTTTTTTGTTGTTGCCTAAAATTTAACATTATTTCATTAGGAAAATTAGGGTTTTCATTTAAAAAATAAAAACGAAAAACAAATAAAAAAATTACGAACATGTATGGAACTAACATGGTAAATGCAACATTTGGTATGACGCAAGCCAATTTCCTATCTTCCTCAAGTTTATTGTCTTTGAGTTTTATAGCATGACAAACGAATTTTTAACTACCTATTAAGAAATTTTTTAAGGAAATTTCCATCGTATTTTGTAGGACATGAACTAAACGATTGCTACTTAGAATTTGTAAAATTTCCTTTCGAGTAGTTAATTTTCGTTGATACGAAAAATGAACTAAAATTCTGGAAAATTCTTGTAATAAATTATTGTAAAAATCTTCTTAAATTTACGAGACACTTTTTTTCTGTGTAATATGGAGGATTCTACGAGGTTTTATACCCACCATAGGAATGGGGGTATATTAACTTTGTCATTCCGTTTGTAACACATTGAAATATTGCTCTAAGACCCCATAAAGTATATATATTCTGGGTCGTGGTGAAATTCTGAGTCGTCCGTCCATCCGTCTGTTGAAATCACGGTAACTTCCGAACGAAATAAGCTATCGACTTGAAACTTGGCACAAGTAGTTGTTATTGATGTAGGTCGGATGGTATTGCAAATGGGCCATATCGGTATATAATTACATATAGCCCCCATATAAACGGACCCCCAAATTTGGCTTGCAGACCCTCTAAGAAAAGCAAATTTCATCCGATCTGGCTGAAATTTGGTACATGGTGTTAGTATATGGTCTCTAACAACCATGCAAGAATTGGTTCACATCGGTCCATAATTATATATAGCCCCCATATAAACCGATCCGCCGATTTGGTTTTCGGTGCCTCTAAGAGAAGAAAATTTCATCCGATCCGGCTGAAATTTGGTACATGGTGTTAGCATATGGTCTCTAACAACTATGCAAAAATTGGTCCACATCGGTGCATAATTATATATAGCAGCCATATAAACCGATCACCAGATTTGACCTCCGGAGCCTCTTGGACGACCAAAATTCATCTGATTCAGTTGATATTTGGTACGTGGTGTTAATATATGGTCTCAAATACCCATGCAAAAATTGGTCGAAATCGGTCCATAATTATATATAGCCCCCATATAAATCGATCCACAGATTTGACCTCCGGAGCCCCTTGGAAGAGCAAAATTCATCCGATTCGGTTGAAATTGGGTACGTGATGTTAGTATATGGTATCCAACAACCATGCAGAAATTGGTTCATATCAGTCCATAATTATATAGAGCCCCCATATAAATCGATCGCCAGATTTGACTCCGGTGCCTTTTGGAGAAGCAAAATTAATCCGATTTGGGTGAAATTTGGTACCTGGTGGTAGTATATGATATTTAACCACCATGCCAAAAGTGTTCCATATCAGTTCATAATCACATATAGCCCCCATATAAACCGATCACCTGATTTGGTTTTGGAGCCTCTTGGAGGAGCAAATTTCATCCGAGTCAGTTGAAATTTGGTACATTGTGCTAGTATATGGCCGTTAGCAACCATGCCTAACTAGGTCCATATCGGTCTATAGTTATATATATCCCTCAGATAAATCGATCCCCAATCACACAAAAATTGGTCCATATCAAGTTCATAATTGTATATAGACCCAATATAAGCGACCTTCATATTTTAATTCTGGGTCTCTACGTACGTGCAAAAGTCCATATCGATTCGTGATTATTTGTAGACTTACCTATACATACATTTTTTGTCTAATATATACCACGTATGGACTAACTAACAATTTAGAAAACGATGTTAAGAAGTTTTAAGATAACACAACCCAATTAATTCGATTGTGGATGACAGTCTTTCGTAGAAGTTTCTACGCAATCCATGGTGGAGGGTACATAAGATTCGGCCTGGCCGAACTTACGGCCGTATATACTTGTTCTTTTATTAATTTTCCACATTTTAATTGGTATTTAGTTACCAAAAATTATTCAAAATTTAAAAATTATATTTAAGTAGAAAATTTGTAATATATAACTGAACTCTTAAGCCACATATGTACAATATACGATTTTATAATTTTTCCAAAATTTTATCTTTCTTACAGACGGAGAATTGAACCGAGTCCTATACAATTTGAGGACGAACACGCCAGTCATTGAGCCGTGTAGTTTTAATTGTCATCAACAAACAGTTCTATTTATACACTGAAAAAAAAAATATTTACGTGATATTAAAGATTTCGCAACCCAAATTTTAGGATGTGAAATTTACAAAATATTAAGGAAAATAAATGTTCATTAAAATAAGTAAATGAAATTATAATTTATTATAAAGGTTATAATCTTTGCTTCAAAAAATTTTTTCATTAAATTTATGACACACATTTTGTAAATTTGCGCCCCTCCGTTAAAGTCGGATGTCTTTGAAATAAGGCTAATTTTCCTTAAAGTAAAGAAACACATGTTTTATTTAAAAAAATTGTCCTTAAATTAACTGAAATATAGAAACTTTAGATTTAAGATAAAACCGCTTCACATATAGGCTAAGACTTATTTAGAGGGTTTAGCATCTTTGGTTTAAAGTTTTTTTTTTTTTGGAATTAAGAAAACGTTTTTTATTTTGAAGTATCCGTTATAATTTGGATTTTTAAACTGACATTTATTTTTACGTGAGTACCTTTAGTACTAAACCGCGAAAAGAGAATAAAAATTTGATAAGTGAGATCTGTATCCTAATTTTAATTTTATTGGTCCTAAATTTAAAGCCAGATAGGTCGCTAAAATATGTCTTTATGTGAAAGGAGCCGAATCTTTGGCTCGGAATCAATACCAAAAGGAAAGTCAAAATCTTTGAGTGTAGACATTGCTGGGCACACACAAGCCAATGGAAATAAACTTTCTTTAAAGCTAACAAAACACTTCAGTCGATCCCATTCTTTCAAACGATATACCAAATACAACATTTGGATTTAAAATATAACATAAGAAAAGAATAGTACTTAATATAAACACTGAAAGAAGAGATTTTCTTTCTAAGGAACCAAATTTATCAATATAGTTTATCCATTTTATTTCCATTAAGGTACATTTTTGTGAGAAATAATAAAATTTACTCGTTTCAGTAAAAAAATCCTAAACTGTAAGCAGTTAGGAATAGTTCATTAACTAGAATAAGGCATGGAATTTTACTAATACTGTTTTCTTCGCTGGGTATAAGAATTTACTACTGAACAAGAAAATTTTATTCACCGATAACAAAGCATTCGTAAAAATAAACAAAATCCGAACTAAAACCAAGTTTCCTCAAAATTAGTAAAATTTCTTATAAAATGATAATTGCGACTTCCTTTATAATAGAAAGTTTTTCATACATACGAACAACAGTTGGCATAGAAAAATATTTTAGTTCATTCGTACTAAGAAGTATGCAATCCTTTCAAAACTTAAGGAAACACACTTGTTAGAATATAGGAAATTTTCCTATATTTCTATTGTCTACCTGTAATCGATACCTGTCATCGTAATCGATGTGTTTGCGTGTGGGTGTAATCGATATGTTTGCGCGTGGGTTGTTTTTTAGTTGGAATCGCGTTGTTGTGGTATACGGAGAGATTGTTAAAAAAATAATATGGTAAAATAATATAATAAGTAACAAATAAAATATATAAAAGATTTATTATTTTAAATTAGTGAGAAAATGTTCGTTTTTTTGAAAATAAATCTATCAATGTTCGTGATGGTGTATAAAGAAAGAAAACACCAGCAGAATAACAACCCTTTCATTTGTCTTCATTTTGGAATCTTCAATTATCAGGTAATATTCAGTGACGCTAACCTTTTGTAACAAAAATGGTTTATGATTTTTTATATTTGTAGGTATTGAAATTGTACAAGGAGGACAAGGAGGAGGAAAGGAACAAGAAGAAGAAAAAATGCGTTTTGCAGTTGATGACATTACATAGAAATTGGAAATAGTGGAATAATAAACTAATATTTCAAGGCCAGTCGATGCTGTTGATTCTTAATAAATATATTCAATATATTAATAAAACATGTCTTTTATTGAAGATAAAATTGCTTATATAAATAAATAAAATTGTATTTAAAAACGAAGGTAAGCAGTTCTAATTATGAAGTAAAAGTTTTACCACAAATATGTAAGATTTGTCCAAATGAATGAAAAAATTTCAATAAACTCATTCCATATATGAATTCAAATTAGTTAAATTTTTTCATTCTGTAGCATAGTGGTAAATAAATATAGGAAAATTTTAACTAATATATGGAATGCATTATACCTAATTTCTACGAAAATCACATCGTTCAAACAAATAAAAATGTCTTTGGCGCTATACGAAGTTCAACTTTCTTCACAGTAAGTTCATTTTAACTTAAAGAAGGGGTCACTTTTTTCTGGGTGTAAGGAAAGTCTAAAGTCGGGCGGGGCCGACTATATTATACCTGCACCACTTTGTAGATCTAAATTTTCGATACCATATCACATCTGTCAAATGTGTTGGATGCTATATATAAAGGTTTGTCCCAAATACATACATTTAAATATCACTCGATTTGGACAGAATTTGATAGACTTTTACAAAATCTATAGACTCAAAATTTAAGTCGGCTAATGGACTAGGGTGGAACACAATGTTGGTAAAAAATATGGGAAACATTTAAATCTGAAGCAATTTTAAGGAAACTTCGCAAAAGTTTATTTATGATTTATCGCTCGATATATACACTGTTAGAAAAATATGTTTTTCATATGTTCCGATATAAACAAAATGTGTTTCGGGCACAATTTTTAAACACAATATATTTAAGTGCAAACATGTAATGTTCCTAAACTAACACTAAATGTTTGGGACACATATGTTAATATGTTAGAATATATTATGTTTGGGGCATGAATGTTTCATAAAAATAATATGTGTGAATGTAAACATATATAAATTTACAAATTTCGAGTAAACATATATATGTTGTGATATTTTATTCAGAGAGCGACAGAGAGAGAGAGTATAGAGAAAGAAATAGAGATGGAAACCGGGAGGGTTGATGAGAGATATCAACATAACACAGCGAGAGAATCAAAAGAGAGCAATATCTGTGAAACTGCTTGTATGTTGTTTCGGAAAGTCTAAATATTATTTAATTTGAATACTCGTGTAAAGAGAATAGACATTCGGAAGCGGGCATCAAGTTCGAGTTTTGCTAAAAAATTGAAAAAGGTTATTTTCTTTAAAATGAATTATTAAAGAAAAGTAAAAGGCAAAACAGGGTCATTTTAAAACGATAATGCCAACTTAATACCGGCCTTAAGGGTAAAAATGAAATTAAGTACAAAACACGATAAGTTTTAAATGCATTTAAAATGGTGTTAAATGCTAGTAGAAAACTGTTCACGGCTAACTAAATTTATGTGTATATTATAAAATTATTTATGTATGTTTATACTCGACTCCACGTTCTTCTTTTGTTAGAGTTTTTGAATTCCTTCCAACATTTTAAGCTTTTATACCAAAAACAGTTTTTTGCTACAAATTTGTTATTTTTGCAATAAAAAAAAATATCCAAAAGCTCAGTCCATTTCGTTTATATCAAGCACTGTTCTTTTCTGACTGTAAATCTTTAATAAAACACATTTCGAAGTTTCATTGTAAAAATTTCATTTAATAATATAAAAATATAAATACAAAAATTAAAAAAAAAAAATTGGTGTTCGGTCGGAGTAGGGATTGAACCCAGGACCTTTTGCATGCAAGGCGGACATGCTAACCACTGCTCCACGTGGCCAACAAATATATGTTTCTGTTAAATAATGTTTTGTTTGCATCGGCTCGTGGGCGCTGCAAACTATGCTTATAACGATATTTGTCTATTGGTAACTATAACAGCTACGTAGCCCAGTGGTAGTGTGTTGGCTTACAAATTGCATGGTTCCCGGTTCGATTCTCAGTCCAGGCGAAAGGTAAAATTATAAAATTGAATAATTTCTTCAACATTATTTGTATTACAGAAAAAGGTGCCAAGAACTAAAAAAATTCGTGGAAGTGAAAATTATGTGAGGGAATGAGCACAATCTTCTTTGGGGAAAATTCTTCCAAGCATATAATATTTTTGGGCTCAAAATGCTTCACAACTTATATGTTCACATAAAACAAACATATTAATGTTTCGGCAGTATCCACTAATATATGTGCTTCCTGCAAAATATGTTTGGAACATATGTTAGAGAAGCGATTTTTTCTGAGGGTGTATGTATTAGAAGTTTAAGAAAATTAGAGTAATTTTTTCAACTTTTCGACTAAGCAGTGGCGATTTTACAAGGAAAATGTTGGTATTTTGACCATTTTTGTCGAAATCAGAAAAACATATATATGGAAGCTATATCTAAATCTGAACCGATTTCAACCTAATTTGGCACGCATAGCAACAATGCTAATTCTACTCCCTGTGCAAAATTTCAACTAAATCGGAGCAAAAAATTAGCCTCTGTGGTCATATGAGTGTAAATCGGGCGAAAGCTATATATGGGAGCTATATCTAAATCTGAACCGATTTCAACCAAATTTGGCACGCATAGCTACAATGCTCATTCTACACCCTGTGCAAAATTTCAATTAAATCGGAGTAAAAGATTGGCCTCTGTGGTCATATGAGTGTAAATCGGGCGAAAGCTATATATGGGAGCTATATCTAAATGTGAACCGATTTTCACCAAATTTGACACGCATAGCTATAATGCTAATTCTACTCCCTGTGCAAAATTTCAACTAAATCGGAGCAAAAAATTTGCCTCTGTGGACGAAGGAGTGTAAATCGGGTGAAAGCTATATATGGGAGCTATATCTAAATCTGAACCGATTTGGATGATATTTTGCAAGTTTTTCGAGACTCATAAAATATTTGGATGTACGGAATTTGAGGAAGATCGGTTGATATACACGCCAATTATGACCAGATCGGTGAAAAATATATATGGCAGCTATATATAAATCTGAACCGATTTTTTTCCAAAATCAATAGGGATCGTCTTTGAGCCGAAACAGGACCCTATACCAAATTTTAGGACAATCGGACTAAAACTGCGAGCTGTACTTTGCACACAAAAATACATCAACAGACAGACAGACGGACAGACAGACAGACAGACAGACAGACATACAGACAGACAGACAGACAGACAGACAGACAGACAGACAGACAGACAGACAGACAGACAGACTGACAGACAGACAGACAGACAGACAGACAGACAGACAGACAGACAGACAGACGGACATCGCTAAATCGACTTAGAATTTAATTCTAAGACGATCGGTATACTAAACGATGGGTCTCAGACTTTTCCTTCTTGGCGTTACATACAAATGCACAAACTTATTATACCCTGTACCACAGTAGTGGTGAAGGGTATAAAAAAAAAAACAAAATATTCGTTTGTCCTTAAAATATATTCTCTAAAATCAAATAAACCAAACTACTTAAAACGCTTTGTAAAACAAGGGAATATCTTTTGTCTAAAATTTGTTTCCACGGGAAAATATTGTTTCTTTGAGTGTAACATAGATTTTAAGATAAGTTAACTCCCTAAAAACTCTCACACATCTTTGATTCAGAATAAATACTAAAATCCTTAAGGGAAGGTCAAAATCTTTGAACAGAAGTAAATTTTTTTTTTGAGAGCATGCATGTATCGATAGTTTTATAACCCTAAAGACTTCAATGCAATTCAATTTTGTTGGAAACCCTCTATCAAATGCTTTGAGCATTTCGTTCCTCTTCAATGTACACACATTACTGGAACTATGTAATTCCTAAAACAATGCCTTCATTTATAGCATATAATGTGTGATAGTAATTTTAAATTTTATTTTTTTTTTCACAACCCACCATTTTAGAAATTGTCAGAAATATTTAAACAATTCGTATTGTGTGAATTTGTCTTCCCTCTATTTGGACAGTTATATTAGGTCATTAATAAAATCTAAGCGTATACGCTTGAAAGACGTCTCAAGTTCAAATTATCTAACTTTGGATTTACTGTTTGATTGTGGTGGTGATGTAACGAAATCAATTTCATCAAAATAATCACTGCAAGTTCATCCATTCACTAATTTATTGTTTTAAATTTGGTATGAAAATTATCATCATGTCACATTTAATTGTGACAAATTTTATTGTATTTGTATATGGGATAATCCATGGCAAATTGAACAAAAATAAATATGAATACAAAATTCGCATATTAAACACTAGTTAGGCTGGTCAGACGAAGTGTGTTTGGTTTTGCTTGATCCACGGTATACCAAAACAAATGATAAAAAATTAAAATTTTAACGATATTGAAATTATAGAAAATTCGGTAAAAATGTCTATATAAAATTTTGTAAAAATTTTATTTCTCTAGAAAATTGTTTCAAAATGTATTTTTTTTAGAAAAATTTGACAAAATTTTATTTCTATAGAAAATTTTGTCAAAATTTTATTTCTATAGAAAATTTTGTCAAAATTTTATTTCTATAGAAAATTTTGTCAAAATTTTATTTCTATAGAAAATTTTGTCAAAATTTCATTTCTAAAGATAATTTTGTTAAAATTTCATTTCTATAGAAAATTTTTCAAAATTTTATTTCAATAGAAAATTTTGTTAATATTTTATTCCTATAGAAGATTTTGTCACAAGTTTATATCTATAGAAAATTTTGACAAAGCTTTATTTCAATAGAAAAATTTCTAAAAATTTTATTTTCATAGAACAATCCCGCACAATGTTATTGCCAGTGTTGGGCGTTATTCAATAAATTTTTATTCAAATAATAAATAACAAATAATTTTTTATTCGTTATTTTCCATTTGGAATTTTTTGAAACCAATTTTCAACTGTTATCTGTTTATTTGTGTCACAAATAATTATTCATCATTCGTAAGTTGTTATTTGTCATACAAATAATAATTTTTTTGAATCGAAAAAAAAAAATAAATTGAATTTATTGAATTCTTCTGAAAAAATAATCTTTTTTTGAGGAGCGATAATTGTCTTTATAACTAGGAATGGAACCGGAAGGTACAACATCCAAAAATTGTGATCCAAGTGAATCTGGTTTTTCCATTGTTGATGGAAAATTCTTCAGAATTTTAGAAGACGGAGTAAAGAATATCAGTGCTGTGTGCGTGAGATGTGAGCCTGATTTTGTTAAGATAAAAGGAGAGAAAAATTCAACATCAAACTTCATATCTCACCTTAAGAGTCGACATGGTAAGGATGCGTTTGAAGAGTACCAGAGCTATAAACGCAAGAGACAAACAAGGGAAGCATCTGAGTCTGAACGAAGTAGTTACAAAAATTGTAATTGATTCGTACCTCTTAGAGTAGAAGAAAATCAATACTTCAAAAAAATATGCGAAGGATGTACCTCAGGACAAATAATTTCAAGGCGCCAGCTTGGTCGTGAAATAGATAAAAAATTTCAGAGCCATGTGGTGGAAACTAAGCGTGTTGTGTTCAAATCTAACATGAGCAAAATGCGTTAAATTAACTTTGTTTTAAAATAGATTTATATTTTGACTTTGTTTTTTAATACATTTTTGAGAACATTTTTTTCACATACGTATATTATTTGAAACTTTCGAATAACAAATAAAAAGATAACAAATAAATTGAAGTTATTTGTTTTCACAAATAAACGAAAAAAAAAATTATTTGTTATTCCAAATAAAAAACTAAATCGAATTTATTCGTTATCTTTTTATTCGTTATTTAGAATAAATTTTGACCAACTTATTGCTATACAAAATTTTGTCAAAATGTTATTTCTATAGACAATTT